>NC_090021.1:237500636-237803666 GCF_037176765.1 Anolis sagrei
TTAATTTAAGTGTTGTTATTTAATTTTATTTATATCTTTACAACGTTTCCTGTCTTCTCCCCTGTCTTCTTTCTTCCTCTGTATTCTTCTCTTGGGTTAACTCTTCCCTACTCACTCATTCCCCACCCCCCTCCGTCCTCCCGCATAGCACTGTCCCGTTATAGTCGCCGTACCCAAAGTTTCCGGATCTTGGGGTTACCCTTGATACTGACGGTCCTTTCTGCCAGTCTCGCGAGGTTTCCTGGCGAGAGCGCGTCTTGGGTTTGGCCCACCAGACGGTCTCGGTCCCTTCGGCAGGGAGGTCGTCCGCTGGGGCTCGGCGTGTTCCACACCACTCGCACGCCCCCCACCTCTCCCCGTTCCACTCTGGCCCGGGCTCCGGCGCGTTCTCCGCAAGCAAAAGGTGGGTGGGGTGGGGGTGGGCGGGCGGAGCTGCCAATCTTTATTGTGCTGGTTGCATTGTCCCTGTAAGGCCTTCTTCTTTGTCCCGATCCCTGTTTTACTCTCTGGCAACAGGGGCCGCAGGAGGTTGCAGGAAGTATCAGGGACCTCGGAGCGTTTAGGGACGAAGTTTGGATGAGTCCGGGGCGGGAGGAATGGCGATTCGGGGAAATTTCTCCGTGTTTCGTCTCTCCCCGAGTTTCCCGCTTTTCCCTCCTCCTGGGCCTCTATCTTTGTCTCCGCACCGCCTGCTGGGGTGGGGAACCTTAGCGATTCGAGGGCATACGCGGAGCCATTTGCAAGACGTTGCTCAGCACAGCGTTTAGTCAGGTATTTTGAACTTTTTACACCAAGCCTCCTTTCACTTTCCTTTATTACAATATGTCTCCTGAACCTCTCAGGTCCAGGCGTTAGTTTTGACAGTCACTTATAGTTAGTATAACAGTCACTATTAGTCACTATTAGTTAGTATTATATTTTTATAGAGGCCTTTTAGTTGATTTTTTGGCTGGAATCTTTTTGCTATTATGTTTTCTGGTTTTTGGTTGAGTCTTGAGTAGGTCTTGAGGATATTTCCTCCTGATTCTCGCTAAGTTTACTCAGGGCTTTCCTGCCATAGATAGAGTTGGTTCAGCTGAGTATACAAGTTCAATTAAGTGTAGTTCAGTAGTTCAATGAAGTTCAGTATAGTTCAATATGGTTCAATATGGTTCAATATAATTCAATACGGTTCAAAATAGATCAGTAATAGATCAGTTATTCATTTGTCCGTCTGTAATCTATAGTCCATAATCCATAGTCCATGTTCAATAGTCCATAGTCAGTAATCAGTAGTCAGTAATCAATAATCAATAATCAATCAATAATCAATCTTCAGTTTGCCGTAAGGCTACTCACAGGTGTACTATGTTGCCCATAGCTCTTAACCCAAGAAAAATTAGCTAGCTTGTTGCTTTCTTGTTGCTTGTTGCCTTCTTGCCACTCCGGATTCCCTTTCTTCTCCGTCCCGATTCTTGTTTCCTATTTCTTCATGTCCTTTAAAATAGCGGCTGGCCGGCTGTTCCCGGCGTTTTGCCAGGTTACCTTACCGCTCCCTGCACAACTCACCGGTTTGCCGAGCTGGTAGTTTGTTTGGTTGTCAAAAACCAGTTCGACCGGTTGAGTTAATAGCGCCCACCCGCTTCACGCTGCCGGGTTGGGGGGAGCTGGGAGAATTCTCCCGCTCAACCAAGGGATTTGCGATAAAGAGGAATGCATTGGCTGCGGAGCCTCAGCCTTCCGTGGCGCCCGCCATGATGCCGCTACCGGAAGTATAAAACAGGACAACAAAGACCTATTAAGAGAAAACAAAGAAATGAAGACGGAACAGAGAATTATGAAAAAGAAGATAGAGAACCTAGAAGGAAGACTAACATCATCCGAACTACAACAAGAACTTCTAGAAGCTAAAGAAAAAGAACATCAATTAAGATTTAGGAACATAAAGGAAGATGACAAAGAAAATATTAAAGAAACCATTATTGAGATCATATCAAATATTACTAAGAAACCAAGATCAACCACAGAGATGAATTTAGACAGGGTATTCAGAATTCAAACGCAATACTCTAAAAAATTCAAAACCCCCAGAGACGTTATAGTTTGCTGTGCAAAAAAATCATTGAGGGATGAAATTTTGAGTGAGAATGCAAAGGAACCATTAATATATAAAGGGAACAAAGTAGTAATATTAAAGGAAATTCCCTCCTCAGTCTTGGAAAGGCGGAGGAAGTACTATTTTTTGACAGATGAATTAAAAAAGAGACACGTAAAATTTAAATGGGAAAAGAGAGAGGGTATAATGGTGACATGGAGAGAAACTAAATACTGGCTCACTTCTGAAGCAAAGGCAAAATCGTTCTGGGAGAAATTAACTAAAACAGAGGGACACAAGGAAGGGGACAAAAATAAGGAAAAAGAGAAAAACTGGACACTACAATTAAAAACCCCTGAAACAGGCGAAGAAGTAACAGAATCCGCAGAGGAACAGGAAGAGGAGGAATATGAGAATAGAAGAAAGAGAGCTAGAGAACAGTCACCAAAGGTATACCCACTCCAACCGGAGGAACCAAGGAAGGACATGGATATAGAAGAATTAAATAAAAACAATGATGGATTGTAATATTAAAGTGTATAGCAATAATTGTAATGGCCTTAATGCTCCTAATAAAAGAAGGAAAATATTCAACCAATTAAACAAAGAGAAATATAGCATTATTTCGTTGCAAGAGACGCACATCTCAAAAAAACACAGTGACCTCTTAGAACAAAACAAATTGGGAAAGATGTTTCACACATCAGGCCCTCAGAAAAAAAATGGAATTGTAATGTATATAAATGAAAAAATACCAGCAAAGCTAATATTCAAGGACCATGAAGGAAGAATATTAGGGGTAAAAATAGAGATAGAAGGCAGGGAAATACTAATATGCTCGATATACGCGCCAAACTCCACCAAAGACAACTTTATTAACAAACTAAAAAGATACCTAGAAGAACAGGATTACAAAGATCTACTCATTCTAGGCGACTTTAATGGAGTGGTAGACCGCCTAAACGATAAATCCTCTAACAAACCAAATTCTTACCCCAAAAAAGCAGGAACTTTACCAAAAAAATTCATAAGCATATTAGACGACTTAGAACTAAAAGATATATGGAGACACCAACACGAAGGTGAAAGAGATTTCACCTTCTTTTCCCATAGACACAAAACTTGGACCCGTATCGACATGGCCTGGGGATCTAAAACAATTCTACCTAATATAACGAAAAGCAAAATACTGCCGATGATAAACTCAGACCACTCCCCGATACTGATAATATTAAACTTAAACCAAAAGGAGAATAATATCTTTACCTGGAGACTGAGAGACAACCTTATAAAAGACCCCAATCAGCAAGAGAGCACAAACTCCGTAATAAAGGAGTACTTCAACTTCAATATAGATAGGGGAACGCCTATAGATATCGTATGGGACGCCAAAAAGGCCTACTTAAGAGGACACTTCCTCGAGCGAGGGGCAAGAATGAAAAAGATGAAGAAGGAGGAATGCGACAAACTTCTCAGGGAAATAGCTAAAGTTGAAACCCAAGTAAAGGAAAATCCACACAACAAAAAAAGCCTACACCATCTAGAATTATTGAAGAAACAGATGAACACCCTACAACTAGAGGAGATAGAAAAGAAACTCAAATTCGCCAAACAATACCATTTCGAAAACGCGAATAAGATAGGGAAATGGTTAACGAGAAGAATTAATATAAAAAAACAAAAGAGACACATAACAAAAATAGAGGCAAATGAGGTGAGCTATTTCCAAACAAAGGATATTATGGAACAGTTTGTGAAATATTACAAAGAACTATACAAAGATGAGAATGTGCCAGAGGAAAAAATTTCACTATATCTTGGAAGACAAGGCATATCACGAATAACAGAAGAACAAAGGGAAACTCTGAATAAAACCATCACCCAAGAAGAGATTAAAATAACAATAAAAAATATGTCGGCCGACAAAGCACCAGGGCCGGATGGTTTCACCACCAAATACTACAAAACCTTCCAGGAAATCTTAATACCCTTTTTACAGAGACTGTTTAATAATATACTAGAGGAAGGCGTAGTCCCTGAGTCCTGGAAAGTAGCCTCAATCTCACTCATACATAAAGAAAACACAAACAGCACCTCGGTCAAAAATTACAGACCCATTTCGCTACTCAACGTAGACTACAAAATCTTCACAGGAATATTAGCCAACAGATTAAAAAACCTATTAAATCACACTATAATGGAAGACCAGACAGGGTTCTTACCAAAACGCCAACTAAGAGATAATATAAGAACTGTAGTTAATATTATAGATTATTGTGAGAAAACAAAACAGAAAGAAGTAGGCATAATGTTCCTCGACGCAGAGAAAGCGTTCGATCGGGTTAACTGGAACTTTATTAGGGCGTTACTAAGGGAAATGGATATCGGATATCAGTTCACAAACGCGATAGGAGCCATATACAGCGAACAAAAGGCGAATATAAAGGTTAATGGTCACCAATCGGTAGACATCCCTATAATGAAAGGGACCAGGCAGGGATGCCCGCTATCGCCGTTGATATTCATTCTTACCCTGGAAACCCTACTTAACAACATAAGGAAAAACCCGGAACTAGCAGGACTAAAAATTAAAAGCCATTCTTTCAAGTTACGCGCATTCGCGGACGACGTGGTGTGCTTTGTGGAGGACCCTATTAACAACATAATCAAATGGCTAGAGACAATCGATGAATATGGCGAAGTAGCGGGTCTAAAAATAAATAGAGATAAAACACAGATAATTGTCAAAAATATGAGCAAGGAGAAACAAGAAAAGCTACAAGATCTGGCAAAAATAAACATTAGCAATAAAGTCAAGTACCTTGGAATAATAATTACTCCCAATAATAACCACCTCATAAAAAATAACTACGAGAAGAAATGGTCGGAAATCCAAAAGAAATTGCAGAAATGGTCACAGCTCAACCTATCTTTACTAGGCAAAATAGCTACAATAAAAATGAGCGTTCTGCCAGACATCCTTTTCACATTTCAAGCACTACCCATTTTAAAAACTAAGACACTGCTAGAGAGGTGGCAAAAGGCTATCCTCAAATTTATTTGGAACAACAAGAAACATAGAATAAGGGCAATACATCTGGTAGACGACAAAAAGAGAGGGGGACTAGCCCTCCCTGAGCTACAACTATATTACGACGCCGCAGCGTTGAGCTGGCTTCGAGACTGGGCGACACTTAGTAAAGAGAGGATTTTAGCAGTGGAAGGGTTCGACATAAACCAGGGGTGGCACGCTTATCTCTGGAGAAATAAAGACAAAAAAGAAAAACTCTTCAAAAACCATCCATTCAGAGCGGCTTTAATCAACACCTGGAATAAGTATAAAAACAAATTCCATCAAAGAACGCCAATGTGGTTTTCCCCCACGGAAGCACATCATAGAAGGGAAATACCGAGGAAGATATGGCTTACTTATAAACAACTCATTAACATCAAGGGACAGGAAATAGCTCTAAAATCTAGAGAAGAACTAAACCAAGTTGACGCCTCTATCTCCTGGTTCCACTACCATCAGATTAGAGAAAACTTCAAAATCGATGAAAAAGTAGGCTTTGAAACAAAAGGTTCCTTTTGGGACAACATCCTAACAACAGACACAAAACTCATAAGAAAGATATATAATCAGTTACTAATCTGGTCCACCGAGACTGAACAAATAAAGACCAACATGATAACCTGGGCAAGAGATATAGGCCACTCAATACCCCTAGTAGATTGGGAAAAAATCTGGAAAAACAAAATCAAATATGCATATGCCACTAATATAAAGGAGAGCTGGTACAAGATTTTCTATAGGTGGTATTTAACCCCGGAAATCCTGGCCAAAATAAATAAAAGCAAAAAAGAAGATCGATGCTGGAAGTGCGAGAGAGAAAAAGGTACATTTCTGCACATGTGGTGGAACTGTAAAAAGGTCAAAAAATTCTGGATTCAAATCCATAGATCGGTCGAAAAAATACTAGAGGTCAAATTTGATTTAAGACCGGAAATACTACTATTAGGGCTTCACAATCTCAAACTAGACAAAAATGGAGATAAAATACTCTTTTACTTAACAACAGCGGCCAGAATGGTCATAGCAAGATTGTGGAAAAACAAAGAAGTCCCATCAATGGAACAATGGGTTGACAAGATTTGGGACATAATAAACATGGACATCTTGACACAGAGAATCTCTCAAAGTTATAGGAAACCTCAGAAAACCAATTGGAATTCAGTAATAAAATTTATAAAGGAGGAAAATAATGGGCTGTACACAATAGAAATATAACAACAATCCAAGAAAATGATTAAATGCTAAAGAAAAAATAAGGGTCAAACCACCCGGAGCAATTAATAATAATGACACTTTTATTACTCTTAAGAAAGGAAGCCATAAGGCACAAAACAAAATTTAACATTTATACAGAATTTATTATGGAGAGAGAAGAATGAGAAATGTAAAAGTCAAATGTAATATGCAAAACCCATTATGTTTGAACCACGACGGATAAACCTGGAAGTACCAAACCCCCTCCCCTCGTTGTCCCCCTTCTACTACCCCCAGCCCTGTCCCCCCACCCAAAAGCACTACCCACCCTTCCCCTACCCCCCCTTTCTCCCCACTCTATACTCCTCTTGTTAAGCTCCCTTTATACCTATTACCTGTTTTTAACAATGTATGTGTGCATGAAAATTAATAAAAATATTTACAAAAAAAAAAAATGACATAAATAATTATAATAATATTGTAGCCATTTTTATTATTTTTGTTAATACCAGTAAATGTGCGTGTGTGTTTGTCTTCAAGCCAACCCATGTCTTAGACCAGGCATACTGAATTAAAAAGAAGAATTTTTGTCTTAGAAAAATGGCTTTAAATGCAACTAATTAGGATTGTTAAAGATATATAGTTTGGACTTATTTTACTTTTGCTTTGCAATAACTTACAAAAGGCATTAGAACAGGGGTGGGGATCATATGATCCACTAATTAAATTGTATATGTTCATTAATGGGTGACCAGAAACCAGGCTTGGGTATTCATTTGGACATACAACTATTATTTTTAAATTGTTTCAATGTGCACAGACAGGGGTTATTTAGGTGTACAATTCCCTTGCATCTTATTTATTTATTTATTTATTTATTTATTTATTTATTTATTTATTTGCTGTGGTTATACCCCACCCTTCTCACCCCTGAAGGGGGACTCAGGGTGGCTTTCAAATTATGGCAATAATTCAATGCCAGATTCAAAGAATAACAATAAAAGTAAAACACAATATTATAAAACTATAAAAACATGTTGTTGTTCATTCGTTCAGTCGTCTCCGACTCTTCGTGACCTCATGGACCAGCCCACGCCAGAGCTCCCTGTCGGCCGTCACCACCCCCAGCTCCTTCAAGGTCAGTCCGGTCACTTCAAGGATGCCATCCATCCATCTTGCCCTTGGTTGGCCCCTCTTCCTTTTTCCTTCCACTTTCCCCAGCATCATTGTCTTCTCTAGGCTTTCCTGTCTCCTCATGAAGTGACCAAAGTACTTCAACTTTGTCTCTAGTATCTTTCCCTCCAGTGAGCAGTCGGGCTTTATTTCCTGGAGGATGGACTGGTTGGATCTTCTCGCAGTCCAAGGCACTCTCAGAACTTTCCTCCAACACCACAGCTCAAAAGCATCGATCTTCCTTCGCTCAGCCTTCCCTAAGGTCCAGCTCTCACATCCGTAGATTACTACAGGGAATACCATGGCTTTGACTAGGCGGATCTTTGTTGCCAGTTTGATGTCTCTACTCTTTACTATTTTATCGAGATTGGACATTGCTCTCCTCCCAAGAAGTAAGCGTCTTCTGATTTCCTGGCCACAGTCTGCATCTGCAGTAATCTTTGCACCTAGAAATACAAAGTCTGTCACGGCCTCCACGGTTTCTCCCTCTATTTTCCAGTTGTCAATCATTCTTGTTGCCATAATCTTGGTTTTTTTTACGTTTAGCTGCAACCCGGCTTTTGCGCTTTCTTCTTTCACCTTGATTAGAAGGCTCCTCAGCTCCTCCTCGCTTTCGGCCATCAGAGTGGTGTCATCTGCATATCTGAGGTTGTTAATGTTTCTTCCAGCAATTTTCACCCCAGCTTTGCATTCATCAAGCCCCGCACATCGCATGATGTGTTCTGCATACAAGTTAAAAAGGTTGGGTGAGAGGATGCAGCCTTGCCGTACGCCTTTCCCGATCTTGAACCAGTCTGTTGTTCTGTGGTCAGTTCTTACTGTTGCTACATGGTCCTTGTACAGATTCCTCAGGAGAGAGACAAGGTGGCTTGGGATGCCCATCCCACTAAGAACTTGCCACAATTTATTATGATCCACACAGTCAAAGGCTTTAGAGTAGTCAATGAAGCAGAAGTAGATGTTTTTCTGAAACTCCCTGCCTTTCTCCATTATCCAGCGGATATTGGCAGTTTGGTCTCTCGTTCCTCTGCCTTTTCTAAACCCAGCTTGAACATCTGGCAACTCTCGCTCCATGTATTGCTGGAGTCTTCCTTGCAGGATCTTGAGCATTACCTTACTGACATGAGAAATAAGGGCCACTGTACGGAAGTTGGAGCAGTCTTTCGCATTTCCCTTTTTTGGTATGGGGATATAAGTTGATTTTTTCCAGTCTGATGGCCATTCTTGTGTTTTCCATATTTGCTGGCATATGGCATGCATCACCTTGACAGCATCATCTTTTAAGATTTTAAACAGTTCAGCTGGGATCCCGTCGTCTCCTGCTGCCTTGTTGTTAGCAATGCTTCTTAAGGCCCATTCAACCTCACTCCTCAGGATGTCTGGTTCTAATTCATTCACCACACCGTCAAAGCTATCCTCAATATTATTATTCTTCCTATACAGATCTTCTGTATAGTCTCGCCACCTTCTCTTGATCTCTTCAGCTTCTGTTAGGTCCCTGCCATCTTTGTTTCTTATCATACCAATTTTTGCCTGAAATTTACCTCCAATGTTTCTAATTTTCTGGAAGAGGTCTCTTGTCCTTCCTATTCTGTTGTCTTCTTCCACTTCCATGCATTGCTTATTTAAAATAGTTCCTTATCTCTTCTGGCTAACCTCTGGAATTGTGCATTTAACTGGGCATATCTCCCTTTATCCCTGTTTCCTTTTGCTTTCCTCCTTTCTTGGGCTACTTCCAGTGTCTCAGCAGACAACCATTTTGCCTTCTTGGTTTTCTTTTTCTTTGGAACGTACTTTGTTGCCGTCTCCTGAACAATGTTGCGGACTTCTGTCCATAGTTCTTCTGGGACTCTGTTTACTAAATCTAGTCCTTCAAATCTGTTCTTCACTTCCACTGTATATTCTCTAGGAATGTTAGTGAGATCATATCTAACTGGTCTGTGTATTTTCCCTGATCTCTTTAGTTTTATTCTAAATTGGGCAATAAGAAGTTCGTGATCTGAGCTACAGTCAGCCCCAGGTCTTGTTTTCACCGATTGGATGGATGTTCGCCACCTTTGGCTGCAAAGAATGTAGTCAATCTGATTTCGGTGCTGACCATCTGGTGAAGTCAATGTATAAAGCCGTCTTTTAGGTTGTTGGAAGAGAGTGTTTGTTATACACAGCGAGTTTTCCTGGCAAAATTCTATCAGCCTGCGTCCCGCTTCATTTTGTTCTCCCAGACCATGCTTGCCTGTGATCCCTGTTGTCATTTGACTTCCCACCTTGGCATTCCAGTCTCCTGTAATGAAAATAATGTCTCTTTTTGGTGTCTTATCCAGTAGTTCCTGCAGATCCTCATAGAACTGATCTACTTCTGCTTCTTCAGCAGCTGTGGTTGGGGCATATATTTGGATCACTGTAATGTTGAAAGGCTTTCCTTGCACTCGAATTGAGATCATTCTGTCATTTTTTGGGTTGTATCCAAGCACCGCTTTAGCTAATTTCTTATTAATTATGAAGTCTACTCCATTTCTTCGATGTTCCTCTTGTCCGCAGTAGTAGATCTGGTGGTCATCTGATGTGAAGTGACCCCCAGAATGTCTATCTTTAGTCTTGACATCTCACCAATAACAACATCCAATTTGCCCTGGCTCATAGATCTTACATTCCAGGTTCCTATGGTGTGTTGATCTTTAGAGCATCGGATTCGTCGTTCACCTCCAGTACCGTCGGCCGCTAGCCTTCCTTTCGGCTTTGAGCTAGCTGCGTCATCACATCTGGAGCTAGTTGAACTTATCCTCTGCTCCTCCCCAGTAGCATTTTGGCCATCTTCCGACCTGGGAGTCCCATCTTCCAATGGCATACCGACATATCTCTGGTTGTACTGGTCCATTTAGTTTTCTTGGCAAGGATACTGGAGTGGTTTGCCATTGCCTTCCCCAGGGATCACGCTTGGTCTGACCTCTCTGCCACAACCGTCCCGTCTTGGGTGGCCCTTCACGGTTTCGCTCATGACATCATTGAGGTGCTCAAGCTCCAGCGCCCCGACAAGGCGGTGATCCTTTGCTGGAGATAACATAAAAACATATACATATCAATTATAAATAATCTTTCAGATGATTGAAACATATCATAGGTCTAGCACCAACCTGACTTTATACTTTGTAAACATTAAACTAATTGCTTTCACCATTCTTATGCAAGTTCCATCATACCTATAGGTCATATTAATCCCTAAAGTCTCACTTTAATAGCCAGGTCTTAAGATCTTTAACTCAGTTTAAGTTTTGAGATGTTTGTACGGATAGGGCATTGTGACATAACTGTGTGCCATGTTTATGGCTTTCACTTAAAAGTTCTGGTGGTAAATGACACCCTGTACTTTTATTTTTGTGTGTTTAATATTCTGTTCCCTTGTAACACACTCCTGAAGTCACCAGATCCCATTTGATTTTGGAAGCTAAGCAGGGTCAGGTTGGGTGCGAACTGCCAAGGAATACCAAGTGCTTTAGGTGTAATTCAGAGGAAGGCAATGGCAAGCCATTTCTGAATATTTATTGTGTTAAATTTTATTGTCTTTGTCTTTGATTGTATTGTTTGATGTTCTACTCTTTGGTGGAAAGGTATTGTAAATAAGCATAATTGTCATTATTATCTTCTGTACAGGCCTGATGACTCCAGAAGAACACAAGAAGTTTGACAGTGTGAACTCACCCCATAACAAGTTCTGGATTCCCTGCGTGTGGTTCTCAAATTTGGCAGTGAAGGCCCGTAATGATGGCCGGATTCGTGACAGTGTGCTGCTCCAAGGGATCTTAAATGTAAGTTTTGTATTTGTAAGGGGATGTGAAAATCACATATTGATTGGCATCCAGCACGTTAGTCCTAACTAGGCATACCTATTCAATGTATGGTTGGGTGATGAGCCAACATAGATAATTCCCATTTATTTCAATGGTGCTACTCTAGTAAGGACTGACCATAGAATTTAGGTCATGATGTCTTTTCATTAATGACCATGCCTGGCATCGCTCCAGTGAGGCGTGGAGAGTAATGGTTAAAAGAGGATAGGATCTATCTGCCATTCTATCTAAGAGTGGGCTCAGATTAGGATTTAATTAAATATTGACAGTATATTTAAAGGACTTTAAATGTACTAGATTGCTAAGTCCTGCCACAAATTAGTAAAACAGATCAGTGTGTTTATCACTCTATTGCAGATGAGACGCATGGAGTTGCTTTAGTGCAGGCATGGGCAAACTTTGGCCCTCCAAGTGTTTTAGACTTCAACTCTCACAATTCCTGAAAGCCCACCAGCTGTTGGGAATTGTGGGAGGTGAAGTCCAAAACACCTGGAGGGCCATGCCTACTTTAGTGAGTTCATACAGTAGCTCAGGCATGAGGAATGTTATCAGTGTGGGATTTTTACTGTAGCACTCAAAACTACTCCCTTCCCCTCTCAGCTAACATCATATCCTCGGAATGATCTGATTTGGCAGGAATTGTCACAATTAATCCTCTGCCAGCCAACTTTTTGAGCTACTTTTAAAATGTCTGAGTTCTCTCAACTCCTTGTATTTCTCCCCTTCGTTTTCAGCTTACTTCAGTCACTGAAATTGAAGTCTAATACTTTGTACTCTATAAAGTCAGCAGCGGAAGAGCAGAAGAGAAGAATCTTGCCTTTCTAGAGGCAAACTCTTCATTGTGTCTCCAATTTGAGATGAAGCCTAGGTCTAGAATATGTTTTAGTCTGTTATAGCCTTGTGTTATTGACAACCGAAACTTTTGCCCAAGAACTACTAGTATTTGGAGCCTTTCAAACACAGTCTATTGACATGCATTTGCAAAATGAAAATGGGAGCATTGTGGTGAATGACTCTTCCTCAAGTAATACCTGGTCTTCCTCAATGAATCTAGGAAATGAACACCCTGCGCAGTCAGTGTGGCCGACTCTATGGGTATGATTGGATCAGTATTCCTTTGGTCTATACCCAGGTGAGAAATAGACCTCGGTGTGTTTTCTCCTTGATTTCAAGCACAGATACTTGTATTATAGCTTATTATAACTCATAAACAACTTGAAGGCACACAACAAGGTAAAGATTGCATTGCAGAGAAAATTATTTATGTCAAACATATTTTCCGACCCAACCCATCATTTATGAAAGTTACAAATAAATCTCTAGTTTGGCAAACAGAGTTTATTGGAGTTGCAATAGGTACACTTATAAGCAAAGGGCATTTTCCCACCTACACTTATACTTCCTCAGAAAGATTTTAGAGGATTTTTAGGACAAATGTTAAATCGGAAATGACTTGAAAGCACACAACAGCAAGGTAACACCTGTATTTCAAAGAAATTAACTTTTGCCAAACATATCACAACTCTGTAATCTTCCAACATAACCCGTCATTTAGGAATCTTATAAATAAAACTCCAGTGTACCAAACACAGTTTATTGAAGTTGCAGTAGGCACACTTGTAGATACACGTAAAAGGCATTTTCCAACCTACACTTATAGTTCCTCTGAAAGATTTTATGAGATTTTAAAGATGAACTCTGCTTGTTCCTTATTTCCCACAAGCACAAGGTTTTGTTGTCTTTGTACGCATTAAAACATGGCAAATATGTCAGTTTCTTTAGCCTGAACGATATGGCTTCATAGCTGCTGTCATATGAATTGCACAGCACTTAGTGGGATGAATCGAGTTTGTGGGGAAGAGGGTTATCTGCCCTATACACCAGGCATGTCAACTGTTCACCACCGCCCAAACTGTGGTCACAGGGAAGACCTTATGGTGCCCACCTCAACTGCTATGTTATACAATCCAGCAGTTTAGATAAAATAGTTCATTAGAATCTGTTGTACACTAGAAGAGGATTCTTATCCCCATAGATTATTAAAGTTAATAGGAAATTTCTCTGGAAATTTGAGCTGACCAAAGTCTCCTAAAATATGAAAGTCATGGACACAAAGTTATAGACATAGGAGTTTGTGTGCAGAAATAAATGTGCACGCACATGCACACAAACACATTGTCCCCACACAGCACAATTATAGCAGTTGATATTATTTTAATTGCCCTGGCTCCACGTTACACAATTCTGAGATATGTCGTTTGTAATTTGCTATGATATTCTCTATTCAACTTCCCTTCTTTACGATACAAGGGCTCTAGTAAAGAGTTCTCAATTCATAGAATCATAGGCTGGAAGAGACCCCAAGGCCCAACACCCTGCCATGTGAGAACACACAGACAAACCACTCCCAATGGATGGCCACCCAAAAACCTCCAAATGGAAGACTCCACCACACTTTGCGGCAGCATAATCTCACAAAACTATAAATTCCAAGATTATATAAGGCGGAAACATTGCATCTTAAGTGATATGAAAGTGCTATAATTGTGTAGTGTGGATGCAGATACACATGCACACATTATTTCCATTATGACTCGATTAGGATGCTCTTTCCAGACTTTGACATTTATTGTGCTTTTCCATGCTACACAATTTGATGCCTTATCTGCCACAGCTGAATCCTACAGAATTCTGAGATTTATAATTTAGTGGACCTCTACATACCAGTCTTCACCTTTCTGGAGTTTCTGGTTGACAATTCTCAGTACATCATGAAATTATGAAACCTAGGATTCCAAAGGATGGAGTCATGGTAGTTAAAGTGTTCTAATTATGTAACATGAAAAAGAAGTGCAAGGCAGAAATGACTTTGTCCAGCTATCTCCCCCCTCCATCCTTCTGTCCATACTCCCTCTTCACCTATTGGTCTATATAGCTAGAATCCTGCTTGTTGTCTCTAACTAAGGAGGTGATCATCACACCAAGTATTTCAGTCAGATAAACACTAACAAATTGGTGGCATACCATGCCCAGCACCAGGCCAACAGAATACTACTTCGGCTTCTAAAGGCCTTTTTAGGCTGTGTAGTTATAGCACTATGATGCCACTACCAAGTCAACATCATATCAAATCTTGGGTTTTGTAGTTTGGTTGGATACTAGATGAGCTCTTGGCTGAGTACTCTAAATAAACCTCCCTAAATCCCTGTGCTATAATAGTATAATGTAAAAAGTCTGTCAGACTCTGAATAAATAATTTGGTACGTAATCTGCTACTAGCTTTAAAAATTGTTGAAAAAGATGGCAGTGAAACCTATATTCTAGTGGAGAGAAGCCATGCAGGATTTTTTGGTTTTGTTTTGTTTGTTTGTTGTTACTTTTTTTTTACAATCATTAAGGACTTGAAAAAGGAAAAATGATATTTACAAAAGATTAAATTTGAATCATATTCCCAATGATGCAAAACTATATGGAACTATATGAAATAATTTATATGGAATAATTAAGTCATATTCTTCAAAGAGTCCCCGATTTAGCAGGTAAAAGTGTAGAAATATTAGAGAATGAAACCCCTGAAATCCAAAGTCTAATCAACCAGTAAAGAATTTTGAAGCTGGGTTCTAACTTCTAGGGGCTTTCCAAGTAACTGATTTTTCCACCATGAGCATAACTTTGTTTCCTCTCGGTGCTGTACTAGTCCTATCAAGCAATATCTCTTGCCACAATGAACGACCTGATGAAGGGACATAACCAGTTCTTAGGTTTAATATGTATGAATCATGCAGTTAAGTACTACAGGAAGGAAGAAAAGAACCACGGTGGGAGTGGGTTTCACAATGGAGATGCACAGTTATGGCATTGGTGGGCAGAGGAGGGCGTATGTAAAGTAAAAAGTAAAAGTAAATGTTTCCCCTGAGATTAAGTCTAGTTGTGTCCAACTCTGGGAGGTGGTGCTCATCTCTATTTCTAAGCCGAAGAGCTGGCGCTGTCTGTAGACGCCTCCACAGTCATGTGGCCAGTATGACTGAATGGACGCCATTACCGTCCCGCGCCATTACCGCCCCTATTGATCTACTCACGCTTGCAGATTTTCAAACTGCTACGTTGGCAGAAGCTGGGGCTACCAGCAGGAGCTCAACCTGCTCCCCGGATTCGAAGCACCAACCTTTCGAACAGCAAGTTCAGCAGCTCAGCAGTTTAACCCACTGTGCCTATTTTGCAATACTCTCTTAATGACCTCTGGTGCCTAGATAATAATAACAGTTTTGCAGCATTGCTACCATCCATAGCAGTTTAGGATGTTTTGACAGGCCCTAATTATGTTTCTATTTCCAAGGTGGTCACAGTAGCTGTTTACAGCTTCTTCTTGGCTTGCTTAATTGGACGGCAATTCTTGGATCCAGAAAAGGGGTATCATGGCCATGAGATGGACCTCTACATACCAGTCTTCACCTTTCTGCAGTTTTTCTTCTATGCAGGCTGGCTAAAGGTCAGTCCAAAGGGAAAATAATAAATGATTCCTGGGAATGTTCTGCCCCATAGGGCAAAATATCTGAAGTTGGTTCACGAGAAGCAAAGGCAAAAGTGCTGATTTCTACCATCACCACCACACTGCAGGTGTTTGATGCACTACACCAAAACATGGAAACTAGAGTATAACCTTAAGAATCTTATCAAAGCTTAGATAAACTAAAAGCATATTTGACCTTGGGTTGTAAGAGGGAGCATTTGGATTTTTTAAAAAATAATTTGCAGTAATTTGCAGGTGGTATTTAAACAAACAACAGCAACAACATTTTGTTATACAAGGTATGCAGGTTAATGAGATTAACAACATCCGGTTGATTAAACACACACATGGGTAATAATTACAACAGTTTAAAACTGCTTAAAATACATGTTGGCTAAACAGAGGTGGGAGTCATGTAGTTCATTGATTAACATTTCCAAAGGTTAGGTCTGGGTGTTTATTTTGACACACATTTCTTACACTTTGGGGCATCATCTCATTGCTCTCATTTCATAGGTAGCTGAGCAGCTCATCAATCCCTTCGGAGAGGATGATGATGACTTTGAAACCAACTGGCTCATTGACAGGAATCTTCAGGTAAACTGTAGGCTTACTATTTATGAATTTCTTTCCCATTTGGGACACCTCAGACTAATGGGACAGAAATTCTTGATATAAATTATGTGGAGATGAATAGAGACTACATCAGGACTGAATTCAGAGCTAGTTGGGTCTTAATGGTGACATTCACTCTTGGCAATCCAATGGCCTTCAAGCGTTCAAGGAAAATATGGCTTTGCAAATAAATATTATATTTGGACTATAACTCCCAGAACATATGGCTGGTAGGGGCATCCCCAGAAAATATATTCTTGAGACTTTGACTAATAGTTATCCCAGAAAAATGCCCCCCCTTTCCCCCCATTCTGCTTTTTAAATGTTAAGACGCATTCCTAACATCAATAATCAAGTGCATAACCTTTGCATTTCTTTTGACATCGAGATCATTTATCCGCACTGAAAATTCAGTCTTGAGATCTCCCGTTCTGATTTCTCTCTGATTATTTTCTCCTGCTGCCTTTCTCACATTTTGATCATTTCACCTATCTTTTTCAGTAAGCTCATGCTATATCCTAGGCTTTCAGAAGTGTGTCATTCCACCCATAGTTTAGCTTCAGACAAACCTAAATAACCTTTAAAGCAAGAGTTGACGTGAAAGCCATGTTTAAATATTTGAAAGGATGTCATGTGGAGCAAGCTTGCTTTCTGCTGCTCTAGAGACTCTTCTTCCATCACTCTTCCTTGTGTGATAATGTCCTTCCTCTGCAGTCCTGATATGGTGGGAGACAGGCATGTAGCCGGGGGGAGGGGGGGGCTTGAGGGGCTTCAGCCCCCCCCCCCCCAAAATTCTCATGGTGGTTCGTGAAAAGGCCTTACTGGTGCATTATTTAAACTGTTATGTTTATTCATATCATGATCTGATCACCATACTCAATATATCTCATATGCATGGGGTATTGGGATAATGATACAAAAGGTTTGCTAGGGTAGACCCTCTTTCACTCAGACTCAGCCCCCCCCCCCGAAACTCAGGGCCCCCCGAAACTCCCCCCAGAAAAAAAATCACACCCCCCCCCCCGGGAAATCCTGGCTACGGGCCTGGTGGGAGAAGTTCTCTCAAGAATGCCAAAACCACGTGACCACACATTTGTGAGAAAATATGGTTGGAAAAACACAGTGTGCATATGCTGACTAGGGCAAACACAGCTAGGAAGCGAGGCTGTGTGGAAGACATATAATGGGAATTCGCATCAACAAAGAGCTGTCATTGCACCATTACAGCATAATGTGAAAATGATTGTTCTAATATGTTTCCAATAAATTGCTGTGTTATGGTACAGTCTCCTTTTTCAGAGATTTTTAAAAAGAGGTTGGATGGAAGTGCTTTGTATATTCCTTCATGGGAGGGGCTGAACTGGATAGCCCTTGTAGTCTCTTCCAGCTCTATAATTCAACTTATAATGAGCGAATAGAACTCCTGTTTTTGCTGTCTGCTTGGGACTCCTAAACTGTGATATACTTGTGGCAAACAGCATATAGATAACATTGTTATTTATATGCTGTTTCACTATCATTAGCTCTCCAGCACATTTAACCGTAAAACACCCTCTCATCTTTACAATCCCTTAGTTTTTAAAATCCCAACTGTCTCCAAATTATTAGGTGTTTCTCAGAAATGGGTGAAATAAGTAACATGCAAAGACATTGCCAGGACCACAGTGTTTGACATAATCTGTGTCATTCTGTCTCTTGGCAGGTCTCCCTTATGGCTGTGGATGAAATGCACCAGGATTTGCCCAACCTGCAGAAGGATCCATACTGGAATGAGTCAGATCCACAGCCACCCTATACAGCAGCAACAGCAGATTATAAGCGGCCATCTTTCCTTGGCTCAACCTTTGACATCAGGCAAGTGCAGCTGTCTCGGACATATGTAGATCCTTTTGCTTCCCTGTCACTGGGAATATACTTGATATAAGCGCTTGCCTATGAGCACTCATGACACAATAAATGTGTTGCTCCTGATAGTTTCAAAAGAGGCTTTTAAAAGTATATATTATTTGAGAAAACAAGTGGAACATTCAATAAAACACTGCTGTTTGGGGTGTTTCCGTTGGTTGTTTCAGCCAGCCAATAATGCCTTCTTCCCAGATAAAAGCTACTTACAAGCATACTTTCATATATAAAAACACATAGAATTTCATGAGATTAGTCATAGAATTTCACATAGAATTTCATGAGATTAATCAACCCTAACCTGTTTTATTTTTTTCCTCCCATAATATTTTTTTTATTACTGTAATTTGATTTGTTTTAAATTATGGATTAAATCTGTTGAATGGGTCTAAAAAAAGTGGGCAACTTTCTTTCAAACCTTTTTTTGTTCTTTGTGGATCACCCTTTTACCAAAACATTTTGTTTGGCTGTTTAGACGTACACTGAAACTTTTGCCGACTTTATGAATTACAAACTTAGTCATCCAAGCCTCATATAACTAAATTATGTGTGATGAGTTGCCAAGCCCCTTCCTTCACTTTGGGCTTACAGCACCTCACCTTGTTGTCTGCGGGCAGTAAAGGGATGAGTACTGCTCAAAGTTATGAAGGCGTTGACTTGCAAATAAGCTGTTATTATACACACCTATCCGATCACGCCTGAATGCTCTGAATAAAGAAGATGGTGTTCTGTGCCTTAAGATAGAGTTCATAATATTTTCATGGAACTCAACTTTTCCTCATGCAGAATTTCAGTGTGTGTAGATATTTCAGTGCAGGCTTCTGGAGTCTAGTAACTGCCATGTTTGCATCACCTATGAAAGCTCCCAGGTAGAAATAAAATGTTTTAGAGATAGCCTTGTGTATTAGTTTGCATTGGACTAGAGAACTGGGAAACCAGTGTTCATAATCCCATTTTATCTATGAAAGTACAATGGGTGGCCTTGGGCAAGTCACACTCCCTGCCTCAGAAGACAACAGCAACCCACCCTTAATCATCTTGGCCAGAAACTCCAATGCGAAAGTTGCCATAAGATGAGTCAGGTCGAATGCACATAATAACAACAGTTGACAATTTACAGTTTCAAAACATACAGAATTTCTTTTCATATAAGGTTTTACTTTTTAAAAAGGAGGGGACATAATTTGTTGATGTCCCTCAGTTAGAAAAATGTCCTTGGACTATAATAGAGAACAATTACTTTATACTTGTTAAAATCAAAAAGCAATTAATTCCTATTGGGCCTCTGAATCAGTGTTTGGCATGATTTCAGGAGCTGACACGGTCACTCCATACCAAAACCAATGATTAATTTTTTTCCTGACTGTTGAGAGGTCCTGGATTCTATTCCCTTTTCTTCTTGCTTTTGCTGTCTTTTTTTTCTTTTTGTGTCAGGAGCGACTTGAGAAACTGCAAGTCGCTTCTGGTGTGAGAGAATTGGCCATCTACAAGGACGTTGCCCAGGGGACATTTTAATGCTTTGATGTTTTACCATCCTTGTGGGAGGCTTCTCTCATGTCCCCACATGGGAAGCTGGAGCTGAAAGAGGGAGCTCATCTGTGCTCTCCCCAGATTCGAACCTCCAACATGTCAGTATTCAGTCCTGCCGGCACAAAGATTTAACCCATTATGCCGCCAGGGGCCCCTGCTGTCTATATTGACATCTTCCTTGAGCCCAGCGTAGATGGATGGGCTCATGTGACACCATGGTAATGAGGAATAATGGAGAAGGACTAATTGTTACAACCACAGAACTTCAAAATGTACTCTTTTTTGGATTGAAAGTCATAGAACCTCTTAGTCAATGCCATCTGGGAGTTCCTGGCAGTAGCAATCCTCCAAAATAAAATAATGAGGTTAGTATGCTGTCATCTACTGCATGCTCAGAGGTTCTATGCCTAGTGAGCAACTGGCAGTAATAGTAAAGATAGTATAGGTTGAGCATCCCTTATCAAGAATTGCAGGATTCACAGTGGTCCACATGGGTGAGTGAGATAGTGATGTGCTTGCTCTTTGATGGTTCAATGTTCACAAACCTTGTTTCATGCACAAAATTATTTTTAAATTGCATGTAAAATTTCCTTCAGATGTTGTGTGTAATGTATATATGAAATATAAATGAATGTTATGCTTAGACTTGAGTCCCATCTCTAAAATATGTACGTATATGCAAATACAGGTATTTTGAAATCCAAAAGACTTCTAATGCCAATCATTTCTGGTAAGGGACATTCAACCTGCAGAACAGCATGGTTTTCCAATTGTTGGAAGGAGAAGGTGGTTTCTCTAGAGCAGAGCTTTCCAAACTGTGAGCCATGCGGCATGTTGGTGTGTCACATTAATATAACAGGAAATGACAAAAATTGTGGAAATGTATGTTATCTTACAATTCATATACAGTATTTTTAAATATGTAAATGAAAGGTTTTTGTGAGATATGTTGTGTCCCCACATATTTTGTTGTTACAATTTATATATGTATCTCAGGTTTGCTAATAACTGAATTACACTGTCACGAAATGATGCGTATCTAAGAAGCATGTCACTAACAAGAAATCTCTGGAAAGCACTGCTCTAGAGTAAGGTGGCCAGTAATGACAGACAAGGAGCTCGTTGAGATCTCTGCAAACCATGGCATGGCATATTCAGAGTTGCATTTGTGAGAACTTAAGCAAGGTGGGAAAACTTTGGCTCTTCAGATGATTCGGTCTAAAATTCCCACAATCCTCTCCTATCAGTCATGCTGGCTAGTCCTTCTGGGAACTGAATTCCAAAATATCTAGTCCAATGGTTCCCTATATTCTCATCTTAAAGGCACTTACTTTTTTTTAATCTTCACATTGCTTACTTTATGTTGTGGCCTTGTTTTCTTTCTCCAGCATGCAAAAAGAAGATATGGAATTCCAACCCCTGGAGCAGATTAAAGAGAATGAGGAAGCAAATCACTCTACACCATTGCTAGGCCACATTGGCCGCTTTCTAAATGTTCAGTCCCCCAGTTTCTCCAGGTCATCAAGAATGAACCTGCTGCGTCGGAGAAATGAAAACGTGCCTCCTTCCCCTTACTATGCTTACCCAGATGTGGGGAAATCTGGGAGTCCCACCAGTATTAACCAGCAAAGGGGAGATTGCTCTCCACCTGGCTTCATTTCCCAGGATCAATGGGACAATGCAGCCAGTAAGCTGAGAGAGCTTGATGCTTTCATGTCAACCCCATTTTATGAGAGACCTGGTTTCTATAGTGCTCCACAGACACCCATCAGCTCCATCCCAATGATCTTCCCATCCAGGCGTCAAGGCCGCAAGAAACCTCCTGCTCTCTCTAGTATTGCTGCCTATTCAGCTTCCTTGAGAGATAACTCTGCAAATCAGTCTCCTTGCAGAGCCAGTGATTTGGACAAAAGTGAGAACTCCCTTGGCTCAGGCGGCAGAGAAACCTTTGTTTGGCCAGCAGAAAAGAACCAGGCTTCAGACTCCCTGGCAGTGACCATTGAAGGGGAGGCACAAAATATAACTAACAGGTCAAAGGAGGCTTTGCCTCTTGGAAGCCCAGGAGGTGTTTCTTTGGTGGGCTCGGCAAGCTCCAAATTTCCTTTCTTTGCCGAGTCCCCCAATTCTGAGATGCAGACCAATACTAAGGGTTTGAATGACACGAGAGGCCCCCGACAGCCCCGACGGACTGCAGACAACACAGGAACACCAAACTCAGACCACACCAATTTCCTTCATAACTACGGCATCAGGACCCCTAGCAGCAATGGACCAACTACTTTCTTTTCATTCACACCACTGACCTCCCCCGTGCTCGAGAGAGCCCAGCTGGGCAAAGCAAACGCTGCTCCAGGCCCCGAGTCTTCTCCTGGAATAAGGGAGCAGGATTCTCCTGTGGTCCCCGGGGCCATGAGAGACACAGGAAACGGAGGTGCCACTGCTTCTTACCACACTAAGGATCAGAGGAAGGCGGCCAGCCCTTCACCCAATGACTCTGGCATCTCTCTAGCAGAAGGGGACTTTGTGGGCCTAATGGAAGTGATCATGGAAACCAGTGAGAACACAGCCGATGAAGGGAATGGAAACAGGGACAACTGAATGCACTGAGCTGTCTTTTCTCATTGGGACAATGGGTGGGTTTTTTTAAAAAAAAATGATTCCTTGGTGCTCAGCCTTTTAGAGGCACCAGAATCATTATGAACTACAAAACAACTGAGAGTACCTGCTTCTTAATCTGAACAGCTCCTTCCATAAATACATGCTTGCTTCCAGTAACAATCATCTTAAGAGCCATTCGTGGTACTTCAGCCGCACAAAGGTAGGAGGAAAAGGTCTAATTGTTTAATACATTGTTTTGCTATTTGAATGTACCAAAGACCTGAACTGCATTACCAGTGCTGGGGACCTTGTTTTTGGTATGGATTTAAGGGCCAAACCAAATGATTAATTCCCCAACCATGCCAAGGATTTTCACTCTACGCCCCACTCAGCCAACCTGCATCTGAACTTTTGAACTGGGCTGGGAAGCAAACTGGGTCGAATGCTTCAAGCAAGTTCCTAACACCACATAACTATGACAAAAGACTGCCACACTAGAGGAGATGAATGAAATGAATCAGATTGGAACATGACCAGCCAGTTTCATCGGTCTCAAGGGCACATCAGACTTTACTGCCTGCAGTACAGAGACTATATCCAACATCCCCAACCTGTTGCAATGCCAGATGAAGAGTGCCTTTAAAGGAAACCCAAATCATGTTGGATGTAGCTGCCTTTCTGTGCTCAACTGGAAAGAGACAATTCAGCACTGAATGTCCTTACTCTCATTCTATGGGCATCCTTTGGGTAAAAGACAAAATGGGATGTCCTATTATATAGTATTTGCTACAGATGATAGGAGCTCAAAAGCTTCCCTTTGGCCCTGAAAGACCAGTCCCATAACCTACCTGACTGCATGAAAGAGATGTTGGGATGGCAGGAGATAGCCTTAACTGAGCAATCCTTTTTGAACTAGAAACAAGCCTACCCTCTGCTTCCTTTACAGTTTGAGAAATATATAAATGATTTTTGGGGTACCCAAATAAAGTATGATTTTGGTTTTAAGACTGGAGGGGAAATGTGCCATTTCTTGAAGCTCTTTTCTGTATTTATTACAAATAAATGGGTAGGAAAATTTAAGGTTCAAGCATTTTTGTTTGATAAGCATTACAATGGCTGCCTTGATCCATTGCAGAACAGATAAGAATGCTGTTTTGCTCAGTTCACAGTGCTTGCTATCACTATACACAGGTATTTTGTACTCACATTCCATTATGAAACAGTTGTTAGCACAAAAAATACCATTATTGTGTCAAGCTTCTTATGCAAATTTGCACATGACCTATTTCTAAAAATTAGATGACAAATGAGGCCAACTGAAGGAAGTTTCAGTTCCCAATAATTCAAAACAACACAAGAACAAAGTGCATGGCAGTGCCATTAAAATACAGAATTTAAAAGGTGCAGAAGTGCACTTATGATCTCGAATAAATGATAAAATGAACTACTGTAGCTAGACAATTGTTACTAGTAGATGAACATTTTCAAGCGGCAGAATCTGGAGCAACTCATTTTCATCTTATGACAAATCTTGAGGAAAATTGCAGCTGTATTTCTCAGCCTTTGCTTCTCCAGATGTTTTAGATTTCAGCTCTCAGAAGCGCCCAATAACCCTGCTAGCAGGAGCTTCTGGGAGTTGAGGCCCAAAAGTTCTTAATTTTCAGAATATCAAGGGAGAGCAAACCTATCACTTCCCTACTACTATCTATCTATTTTGGTTCAAGTACGCAACAGGCAGAGATAAACAATAGTTACCAGGAAGAAGTTGACTTAAAGAAAAATCTAGTTGGTCCCACAGAAAGAGGACTGGCTTCTCCCCCAATTCTTCAGTTACGAGAATATAGCTGGAAAATTAGAAAGAAACAAAGTGCACAGATAATTTACAGCCTGACTTCAAAGGGTGCGATTTCCTTTAACTGAGGGCGGAGAAGCCAGAGGCAAACTTAAGGTGTAGGCACATGAGCAGAGATTTTGGCGATGCCTGACAAGACCAACTTTCCTTTCGGGGAAGGAGAACCACCCCATTTCTATTTTATTAGGAATCTTTGAAATTGTACAAATGACCCAAGCTGAAAACTGAGAAAAGCCCACGGTCCTCAGCGTAATCTCCCTCACTCTGACCCTCCTTCCTAACTATGAGAAACTATGTTATGTAAGAAAGGCAAACTTGTGTGATTTGAACAGCAACATGCAAGTGAGTGGTTCAAATTTGTAGTGCACAGCACATGACTTTTATGTTTTTCAGTGCTCCTGGAAGAAGTATGTGAGATAAATGACATTAACACAAAATGAAACTCTCAAATGAATCATTTCAGTGATTTAGAATAGAAAGGCAACATTTATGGGTGGTATTTGACTTCTGCCTAGGGCGGCTGCCGTTACACCATTCAGTACAATACCATAGCAATAAACTATAGCTCATAAAGATGACGGAGAAGAGGGCTTCTTCTCCGGCGGGTGTCAACAGAGCCTCTCCCTCCACCATTGATTTGTGAGGCTGGAAGACTGGTTGAAGGAGAGAGTCCAGCCTCCCATCAGTCTGAGGGACCATGAACAGATGACATGAACCATCTGTTTTAAAAATCCAGGGACCCATGCTCTAAGGGCTCCTGCAATCTCAAAGGATCCATTAGCCTTCAAGGGCATACCATTCCAACAGGTCCTCCACCCCTGCAGGAGTAGGTTGTATCTGTAATACTAGTCCTAACCAGAAGATGATCTGTCCATGACAAGTTCAGAGAAGCCCTAGAGCTCTCTTGGTGGAGAATGCTAAAAAGCCATAAAACTACCAATCCCAGGAAGCCATCAGATACAGAAATACAACTCCTATGACATTTCTGATCTTCTGAGGTAAAGCTGGCAAGAATGGCATCCCTCATTGACACCTCTTGCATGTAGCACTTTGACCCATCATTTTAACTGCCAGTGCCTCCATGCCCTGAAGAATTCTGGGATGTATTGTGCAGAGAGGCCCTAAATTTTAGTTTACTGGTTTTAATCTATTGTTATATGCTATTTTAGTTATGTGTTGTATTTTATATTTTGTGAGGCACTGAATGTTGCCATTTACTTTTTATATTTTTGTGAACCACTTTAAGCCCCCCCCCCCCCCCCCCCGGGCTGAGAAAAGCGGTATATAAATGAAATAAATAAATAAAGCCCGGATCTTCCACTTTGATAACTAGAAAAGCATCAGGAAAATTAAATCAGCCAATTGTTACCACACTGTCCATCAGAAAGGGGGCAGCCGTTGCTTAGTTAAATTGCAACAGAGACATGATTTAAAGGACAGTTGTAACCGATGGCTACAACACAAATATTTAGTAGTCTGCAGAGCTGTTGTTTTTACTTTCTTTAACAACCCTCATTATATATCAGTAGTTAGTAAAAAGAGAATCCAGCTATGGACTGCAGAGCAAGTAACATCCCTCCAAACCAGAGTAACTTATTTTTTTAAATGTATTTTACTGATTGAAGTACATCCACCTACTGTTATGTCAATGCCAACCACAACTTGACAATGCTGCTCTAATATATAGATTCTAGAATCTATCGTGTATAGTATAGCTTAGTTTTTACAAGAACCTGAGGTTATGTCTAGTTTAGTATACCAGAGCCCTTTCTTCTAAACCATCTCATTTGGAGAATTCAGTTTACAACAGTTATATGTATATCTACTGAAGAGTACTACCAGGTTTAATGGAGCCTATTCTCATGTACTGTGAGTTAGATAGGTTTTCAAAACTTGCAGCCATCTCAAAGTGTACTTTACTGACACTTCCGCTCTATATATACAGCAGCACAGCTGAAAACAATTGGAACCAAGTCACTTTATTGGGCATATGATATAACACAAAAGAACAAAATTGTTTTTATACATTATGGACAATGTTAAGGGGGAAACCAGAAACATGCACTGCTGAAGATGGTAAGAGTCTCAGTGAAGCTTTGTTTGCATGGAGAGCATTTAATTCTCGTTGTCACTTTCTCCCAGAGTGTGCTTGTCAAAGAGGTACTCGGCCATTCCTGATTTGGGTGCTCCCATCTTGCGCAGGTTGGTCACATGATCACCCAGCTCTTTGATGGATTTGACCTGCTCATCCAAGTAGTGAGTTTCAATGAAGTCACATAACTGGAAGAGAAAAGATGCATTAGGCATGCTACTACTGATCCAGCCAAAATCAGGCAGTCCTCACAACAAAGAATGTCTTTAAATCAAAATGAGCAAAGCCTGAGGCCAAGGAAGCACTGTCAGTTTCTGTTCTGGTTCTTTTTCTCTCTCCTCACACAGATGTAGTACAAGACATTTACAAGCACCACTAAATGACAGCTAATGAAGAGAAGTACAATTTACAGTATGCAGACAGGTGTGTACCAAAAAAGTTGAATTCCACTGCATGTATAATTTTTTTTTGCCATATTGCTCACCGTAAAAGAACAAGGAATCTGAAGACACTTCCACTTAAATTCATTTATAGCCATCTCTGATTTTTGAATTCTTCATATAGTTTGCATATCACACCCTAAAACATGTGGGCAGCCATAAAGACTGGCATTTTGTTTTTATAGCAGAAATGCATAGCATTAATTGTGATGCTGAAGTCTACACCCCCCCCCCCCCCAAATACACTTTGTACACTCCATTGGCAGAAGTCAAATGGCCCCACAATGTTAAAAGATTGCAAGCTCCAAAAGATCCAGCCAGCACAGGCAAAGTGAAAGGAATAACAGGGGCTGAAGTCTCATAACATCTGGATCCCTGTATGTGCTGTATGTCTACAATATATGAACACAGACATCCCCTTTCTATTAGACTGATATGCCAATTCTCTACTGGTCTAATTTTTTAGTACATTTTTGCTTAGGAAATTCATTTTTAAATTCTATTGTTTCTTAATAATAGCATGATCAGAGACATGTTGTTCACTTTCCAAGCCAAACATGTTATTGATATTGACAGACACTTACATGGGGGTCATTTTTTTCAGTTGCCAGCTTGTGCAGTTCTAGAAGTGATTGGTTCACATTTTTTTCCAAGTGTAAAGAGCATTCCATTGCTGTCAGCCCACTTTCCCAATCATCGCGATCTGGTTTCTAGTAAGACAAAAGAAGCAGAGCAGGTTTTCTCCTGATCGATGCTGAGGCACTGTAATCCCCAAAATTAACAAAGTAGCACTGTTATGGAACAACTGGGCAGGTTATGCTCAAGGCTAGAGAAAGTCCTTGAGTCAATGCCATTTTGCCTTTAAAAGCACTTTACATTCTTGCTCTTGGGTCATGTGCCAAGAGAAAGTGAGTTATTATCCTAAAGGGTCCAACAACACACCTGTCTCCACAACTACTCAAAAAAAATTAACATCAAACCATTTCCCACCATAATCTAATATCAGAAGAAAGTGTAGATGCCAACTATAGTTGTGGGGCAAGTAAGCAGCCTGCTATATACAACTCCAAACAGCCTATGCTCAAAGACCAAAGAAATGTTGAAGGTACTCTTCATATGTAGTAAGCTTCTTGTAATAAGGCCTTTCCTAAACTTTGTCTCCTTTTTACTCCCCTGTACTGCTGGTCAGTATGTTTTCTTTAAAACAATACACTTCCTTATCACTGAAGTGCAACAGAATGCCTTTGTATGTCAATTAGAAAATCTTGTTTGGCTAGTTTAGCAGTGCTGTAGTTTCCATGGAAGCAAATTCTCATACTACATTTCCATAAAAGCATGCTAGTTTGTAGGAAAAACACCTTACAATTTGGTACTAATAAAATAGTGGTTTTCCAGATCCTTCATTCTAGAAATCTTGTCAAGGTCAGCTTCTCTGTCAAGAACCCATGTGACTACAAAGGATTTTGGGACATTCTTGGTTGTCAGCACTGGAGAAGCCTCACCGCTGAATTGTGTAAGCTAATTTAATGCTCCTTTGGAATGCAAGGTCACAAATCAGCAGTATGCAGAACAATCTGCATGTCAAGAAGTCCTGGCCACTGTTATTATATGTCACTGAATAATATTGATTGAACACATGGTTCAGATGAAAAGTGCTGCATCAAAGCAGGACATGTTCTACACCATCACGTGGCATTATGTTCAGACTAAACCACTTCAGACTTGCAGGAGGATTTAGTTGTGAAGAGTTACTTGTACATTGAAAAAGTGCGCATTAATGCAGATACTCAAGATTTGTGTTCTTTCACATGAGATCATGTGATACATTCAAGCAAGACTTCTGTTTATACCTTGAAACCCCCTTCCTTGAGTATGGGCCCGCTAATCATGTACAGTTTCCCTCAGACCATCTGACTTTCATAACCATCTTAACCTAAGGACTGCAAAGTTCTGTGTTTCCACACTTTTCATCATTATAAATTGTACTACAACTCTTGAATCAACAGTTCAGCTCACCTTGATGTCCTGAAGGAAAATGCGCCCACCCCTATGGTTTTGGAGCTTCATAAGTTTCTCTGCATGCTCACGCTCCTCGTGGGACTGGTGCAGGAAGTACTTGGCAAAGTTCTTCAGGGCCACATCGTCACGGTCAAAATAATAGGACTGAAAAAGAAGGCAGGGAGTTCTAGATTAGGACTGTCAAGGAAGCAGATCCAACTATCTGCAGCAACTATTCAGAACTTTCTGCTACTGATCTGGTCATATATTTTCTTACCATTTGCTGTCTCATACAACTGCTGCACAACAAGCCTGTCAAACTGGCTGTGTTAGGTCTTGCTATGATCTTTTTCTAATGCAAAATACAGAACTATGACTTTGGAAAAGAGGACAAACTGATAGATTTGAACTAAGAACAACCCGTGCCACAAATGGTAAGGAATGATTACTGCTGCAGTCCAAAGATATCTGGAACTTTCAACTTTGCCCAGTGCTCCTTTAGATGAACCAAAGTTACAAGTCTAATTGTCATTTTTTCTTTTGGTAGATCCCCTAGAAAGTAAGTTCTGAAAATCACTTCAGAACAGGGAGAACAAGGTAACTTGCTTTGCCTCTAAGGTGAGAGTTTGCCCTTTAAACAGAAAAAGGGGATTTAATAATTCTAAGAGCTCAGCAAGTTAGGGTAGTCAATACTGATATTTTTGGCTTGGAAAGAAATTGCCAACAGTCAAGCGATCAAACATTTCTGAATACTCATTTTAAGTATCAAATTGTTACATTACTTCGATGAGTTTTTGAACCTCTAATCCAGGCACAGGGAAATTTCAGTCCTCCATGTGTTTTGGACTTCAACTCCCACAATTCCTAACAGCCAGTAAACTGGTTGGGATTTCTGGGAGTTGAAGTCTAAAACACCTGGAGGGCCAAAGTTTTCCATCCCTGCTCTAATCAGTCTTGCTACCTCTGTGAAATGTACAGTTTAGGCCACAAAAACAGGTTGAAGAGAGCTGGAGAAGCACATTCCATTTTAGAAACCATCTGCCAGACAAACGGTTTTGAGATAAGTGTATGTTATATCACTTACAATTCCCCTTGACTATTAGTCATAAATTGAAATCTGTATTCCAGTGAATGTTACATCACAAAGAACTCCAGAGCAACAAGAGCTGGACTACCCCTTGACAGCCAGTGTCAATAAATTCATTTTTAAAGCTACTGAGTTCCAAGTACTGCATTTAATCATATGTGAGTCTAGAAAATTTATTCAGAAGTCAACCCAAAAAAAAAATCTGGGTCACCATCCATGAGTCAAAGTATTATACTTTAAAGCTTTATCAAAAGCAAGAAATGGAAACATCCTCTTTTCTGAATAGAGTGGAAAAGGGCATTTATTTGTCTATCCTGGGAAAACCTAAAGGAACTATTGATCCCCTCTATTCTCTCAGCCATAGTATAATTTAGGGCCTTTTTGAAGGGAAAATGGGGGCCGCAGTTGGCCAGGAACGTCTAGCCCTGCTGGCATTTTCCTCTCTCCACATATGGTCAACTAATTTATGAGTATATGTGGATTCGATCAGTAAGCTCTTCCAGTGTTTGGAAAAATACATTTTAACATACATCTGCCAAAATATGTTTGCCACATTTATGCTGATAGGTTTACAACCACACACCATATAAGTTAACAGTAACTTGGGGAAATGGCTTTAGCTGTGTTCAAAACAACCAAGCTATATGAAAGCTATATGAGTCGCCCTAGGGCTGAGAACGGCGGTCAACAAATGCAACAAATGCAAACAAATGTTCCAGAGAAAAGGTCCAAAGTCAATTAAAGTACAATCACTCTTTATTGGAGAGATAAGAACTGGGGCTTCTGCAAACAAACAGGCGCCGGCAAATGGCAAACAGGAGCCAATATCAATTCTTATCAAGGTCCCCACCACAAAAGTGTAAACACTCTCCCTCCCCATGCTTTAGTAAAGGTAAAAGTTTCACCTGACATTAAGTCTAGTCATGGCCGACCCCGCAGGGGGAGGGGGGGGAATGCTCATCTCCATTTCTAAGCTGAAGAGCTGGTGTTGTTCATAGAAACCTCCAAGGTCATGTGGCCAGCATGAGTGCATGGAGTGCCATTACCTTCCAACAGAAGCGGTATCTATCGTTCTACTCATTTGCATGTTTTCAAACTGCTAGGTTGGCAGAAGCTGGGCCTAACAGCTGGACCTCAACCCGCTCCCCCAATTCAAACCGCCAACCTTTTGGTCAGCAAGTTCAGCTCAGCAGTTCAACTGCTGTGCCACCAGGGGGCCCTCCCCACTCTTCAGTTACCTCAAAACAGTCCAGTGGAATAAAAAGACTCAACAGCAAGCAGTGTGCCAGTGGCGCAGTTATCTTGCAATACTCGAGAAGTAAGCAAGCTCATCACAAGACAGTTCCTCTTTGCATTGCAGCATTTGGCCACAAAAAAGCAACCAGGAAAAATCTCTGGAGAGAGCAGCTGGATTGTGGCTGCCTAACCCATCCTAATGGGAGAGGGGAAACTGATTGCAAGGCAGGGTTCTTCCATAAGGTGCATCTGACCTGTACAATAAATGCTGTTCAACATTACTTTAATTGCCATGGCTCAATGATATGGGATCCCGGGAGAGATAGTTTGGTGAGACAAATTTCCCTTTGCCAGAGAAGGCTAAGAACCCTTGGGAAACTACAAATCCCAGGATTCCATAGCACAAGGTATGGTAATTAAAAGCGGCGGTAAACTGCATTAATTTCACATTGTAGGTGTACTTTATTCTCTTCCAAACACTCTGCAGGTTGGCTATTAAGACCCTCGACATACTATTATCTCAGGAGAACTTCAAGGATGTGAATGGGGGGAATCCACAGCTAGACTAAGCCCTATCTACACTGACCATTTAACGCGCACAAAATAATGCGAAAGAACGCTCTTAATGCGTATCAGTGGTTTGTGTCATCCCCATCCGGGCCTCAAAGGCAGTAGAAGGCGAGATTTCTTTGGGAGCCGTGGCTGTTTACTCCCATCCCTCCTGGAGAGGACGGGGCGAAGTCCAGGAGGGAAGGCGCCTCCCAAGGGCACGCCAGGCGCATGCGCGGCACCCGAGGAAGAGGCGGCAGGACCTTGGCCCTCCAGCGCTCCATTGCGCGCGCTCTCCCGCTCTCTCTCTCTCGAGGCCTGCCCACCGCACGCGCACACGCACGCGCCCCTCTCCTTCCCAGGGCTCACCATGCTGAGGTACACGTAGGAAGCGTAAAGCTCCAGGTTGATCTGCCGGTTGATGGCGGCTTCGCAGTCCTGGTGGTAGTTCTGGCGCACCTGGGAAGGAGACGAGGCCATGGCAGCACAAAGGCGAGCGGATGGATCGATTGATGGATATAGATAGATAAAGGAAGGCAGCGAGCGGGCGGCGGCCGAGCGGGAGTGGGTTCCGTCCAATCACTGTTGAAGCGGGAACCTCCTCAGCTAGGTCGCGCAGAGCGTTCTGGCCCGGCCACCTTGACGTCGTCTCTATATATAGCCCCGAGCTGCGTCACAATCCGAGATTAAGGGAAGCCACGCCCTCCGCTCGGTGGGAGGGAGGGGGGAGAAATGGAGGCTCGCTAAGGGACGGGCGCGAGGCTCTCCTTGAGGATCTCGCGCTCTTCGCTCCCTGCCTCCCTCCCTCCCTCGCCCCGCCCGCGCGCACACTCGTACACACATCCCGGCACGCGCCTCCAGAGTAAGCATGACTCAGCAGGTTTTGCGCCTTGTTGATTCCTGCGAGGCTTCGTCGGAAGAAGTTGATTTGGAGGAAGAGCGCTTCAGACATGCCTTAAATGTTCCTCTAGAGCAGGCATGTTTTGGACTTCAACTCCCACAATTCCTAACAGCCACTGTTAGGAATTGTGGAAGTTGAAGTTCAAAATACCTGGAAGGCCCAAGTTTGCCCATGCCTGCTCTAGGATGTGTCTACACCAGGCGTGGGCAAACTTGGGCCCTCCAGGTGTTTTGGACTCCAAGTCCCACAACTTGGACTTGGAGTCCAAAACACCTGGAGGGCCCAAGTTTGCCCATGCCTGATCTACACTGTCAAATTAATGCAGTTTGGTACCACTTTTAACTGCCATGTCCCAATACTATGGAATCCTGGGATTTAGTGAGGCACCAAGCGCTCTTTGGCAGGAAAAGCCAAAGACTGTGTTAAACAACACCTCTCATGACTCCATCGCCTTGAGCCATGATAGTTAAAGCGGTGTCAAACTGCATTATTTCTATAGTGTAGATGCATCCTGAGACAGCAACACCTTTGCTTCCTGATGGTTCCATGTTTGCAAACTTTGTTTCCAGCACAGCATTCTTTGTGAGGCATATAGAACAGAAACGCGAGGCACTTAAACAATAAATGAATTTAATTTAATATATATATATATATATACACACACACACACACATATATTCCCTCTCTTCTTCACCTCCCCTACCCTCTCACTCCCACCCCTCCTCCCTCCACCCACTCCACATTTTTCCTGAAATAATATTATAAGTTATTTAATCAAGTAAAAATGAATTTCAGATTTAGACTTGAATGCAATCTCCATGAATATGTATATTCAGATATTCCAAAATCCAAAACACTTCTGATGCCAAGCATTTTAGAGGAGGGATTCGCAACCTGTACAGAGAAGAAAGACATGTTCTGCAAAATGGACCACCAATGTGGAACATTTTTGACTTTCAGGATTGTAATGGCGCTCCATGCAGTCATGCTGGCCTCATGACCTTGGAGTTGTCTACGGACAGTGCCAGCTCTTCAGCTTAGAAATGGAGATCAGCACCACCCCCCAGAGTTGGACACAACTAGACTTAATGTCAGAGGAAACCTTTACCTTTACTTTATGTTAATGTTCTTATAAATTGGTTCTCAAATCACTTTTGATTGAGTGACGCTGTCCAATTATGAAACTGATGAAAACGCTGTCCAATTATATTGCCACTGATGAAAACTTCTGCACAATGCAACACCTAAAGGCACAATAACATTACTTCAGAAGTCAGTGTGTTAGGTAACTACAGATGATGTGAGTGATAAATTCCTGCTCAGAGGCTGGAAATATACTGACATAAAGTTGCCTCCTGTTTTAGCAAACCCAGCAAAATCCAGTCTTCCCAAAAGTGTGTGGCAGTGTGCTGGTGGCAGTCCACATTTCGCTTACTTCATCCTGCTTTGTGTGGATTTGTTTATTCGTTTAGTGACCACTGGAAGCACAAGAAAAGATGTGTTTTTGTACATCTGGATCAAAAGTGTTTTTTTATTACCTCAAAAATATGTTATTCTGTTTTGATATTTATTCACAAAAGAAGAGTGACACAAATACAAGGGAATGTAACATTTCCTTTATAGCAGGCATGAGCAAACTTGAGCCCTTCAGGTGTTTTGGACTCCAACTCCCACCATTGCTAACAGCCTCAGGCCCTTTCTTTTTCCCCCTCAGCCATTTAAGCGGCTGAGGGGGGAAAGGAAGGGGCCTGAGGCTATTAGGAATGGCGGAAGTTAGAGTCCAAAACACCTGGAGGGCCCAAGTTGGCCCAGGCCTGCTTTATAGTATTGTTTTTCAGTTCTGGGCTCCACTGAACCATTGAGCTCCCAGGAGCATCCTGAATGGATTTCTGAAAATGCTTCCACCATTTTCCGATCATGCTCTGTAATGATAAGGAGTAATATACAGTATTAGCTATTACAGGTTGCGCACACTTTATTTGGGATTCCAAATTCCCAAATTCTCCCAAATCTGAATTTGTCCACAGAGATGGGCTGAGATAGTGACACCTTTGCTTTCTAACGGTTCAGCATACATGCACTTTGTTTCATGAGCAAAGCTATTAAAAATATCTATCTACTGTATATATGAAAGTCAACATGTGGATGTTTGTCTGTTTGTACCACAAAGGCCATTGCTAGGTGAAGTGGCCCTCTGTGATATCACTGGATTGGCTGAGTTAGGTGGCTCTCATGGATGTCACTGGGAAAGAAAGGTAACGTGTATGAAGGGTCTGTTGCTCAGTGATAATTCAGTGGCTCTTTGTTATGTCACTGGGAAAGAAAGGTGACATATATGAGGGGCAGCGAGGAAGAAAGGAAGGAGCCATAAAGACAGCTGTGTCGCCACTGGAGCATTGTGAGGTAGGCTGGAGAAGGAGAACCAAAGGGAGGAGAGAGAGAGAGAGAGAGAGGAGAAGGGGGGAGGGAGGGAGAAGAAAGGAAAAGGAGGGAAGGAAGGAAGCGAAAGAAAAGTGGGAAAGTTATGAGAGGAGGGAAAGGAATGAAAGCAAGGGGGCACCAGCTCCTCCTACACCTGGGCAACAGTGGCTATGTACGCTAATGTATGTGTATAAAATTACCTTTGGGTATAAGATATATATAAAATGTATATTCTTTCTTTAAGATGATATGTGCAAATGATGATATGTGCAAATACATGTCTGTCACCCCCCCCCCCAAAAAAATCCAAAACATTTCTGGTTCCATGCATTTGGAATAAGGGATACTCAATCTGTACTACAAATGTCCTTCTTTGAATTTTACAACTATTGATTAAATTGCTTGTTACTACATTTTACTTTGTAGCAGGGAAAGGAGTTTATGGGTTTTGCAGGTTAGATAATCACGGAGCAGAATTTGGCAACACGCACAAAAAAGGATTAAAAACCTGTTTATAGGATTGCAATGTAGTGTGCTGCTCGATAGGAGGACTGTAAACAGTGGCATACACAGCCCTAATTGTCTGTATTGTAGGCAGCAAGCCAGAATGAACAAGCTGCATCTGTGAGGTCCAGTTACACACTCTGCCCAAGAATTTCAATATATATGTATGTTTCCAAATACATATATATACATTTGCTTAAGGGTGCCAGAAAGTATGTTTTCCAGAGAGGCATACTATGCAACTGGGCATCTCTTTCTATCCTTCCTGACATTTTCAAAGTTTCAAAATCTCACACTCACATAGTTGTGAAATGGAAGTTCCCAAGTGAGAAATCCTTTTTTGTCAGGCAAATGTGACAAGATTGACAGGAAAGCTACATATGTTATGTTCATCACATAACAAAAAACTAACACATAGCTGTATTGCTCTGGAATACTAATAGTCCAGATTAATGTGTTGTTGAAAGCTTTCATGATCTCAAACAACAGGGGAATTTCTGACATGAAACAATCAGGGCCAGCTAACACCTCCCAACAAAGGATCCCCAGGCAGCAACCAGCCAGGTTTTGAAGCTGCAAGGCTATTAAATGCTAATAAATATGGTCAATTGCAACATTCACACTTGCCTCAAGCAGACAAGAGTTCTTTCTCCCATCCTGGACATTTCACAGACATATATACCTCACTTGCCTAGTTTCCAGCAGACCTCTGAGGATGCCTGCCATAGATGTGGGCGAAACATCAGGAGAGAATGCTTCTGGAACCTGGCCATACAGCCTGGAAAACTCACAGCAACCCAATCCAGATTAACACAGCTATGTCTTTGTTTTCTACTGTGCCTTGTAACCTGTTTGGAAGGTAAACTGTTGTACCTGAACTCTTTCAGAAGCAGCAATTCTCCTCTTTTGGCCTGAAAAACGCTATTCCAAAAGACTCAAAAACATTGTTAGGCATTGCAAGTGCTCTGAGGTCCATTTTTCACCCCCAGCAACCTCTGTATCACATGATGTACGTGAAAGCTTCTGGGCTAGACTCCATAGAGTGGGACAGGATCTTGCACCCAAGTCTGTGCCAGGTTGTCAGAACATAATTGTTTCTTTTATTGTATTTGTTATCAAAAACGGCATGAGATTTTTTTGCCTGAGTTAATTACCAACATAATTTCTCAAGTACTACCATCTTAATTTGGAATGAACATTGTTTGCTTCAGATAAGGAAATGCCTTGGGCTCATCCTGATCTCCTCGTACTTGAAGGAACTCTAACATATAGAGACCTCTCCTTGTATGTGCCAGATGTGCAGATTAGATGTGGACGGTGCTAGCATGTGCATTGGCAGCAGGAGGCTGGTGCTATTCGACACAACCCTCTCTCATCTTCTATGTTTGAAGGGAATTGTGTGAACACCTCTAAGGATGCACCTACAGTGTAGATTTAGTGCAGTTTGATATCACTCAGTGCTATGGAATCGTGGGAGTTGTAATGTTAAAAGGTCTTAATCCTTCTCTGACAAAATGTGCTGGCGCCTTCCAACTACAAATTCCATGATTACATGAAGCCATGCCAGTTAAAGTAGTGTCAAATTGCATTAATTCTACAGTGTAGATACACATTTAGAAGGAAAGTTAACAAGATGGTAGGATAAGAAAGCAGGGAGGCATTGCTGAGAAAGGCAGGAGAAGCTTTTTGGGATCAGAAACAGAATGCCACCAATTGTTGTAGTTGAAGGCTTTTTTTTTTGTCCCACCAACATACAAACTTATAAGGAGAACACAGGAAGAGCCTTCTTGTTGGCTGCTCCCATACTGTGGAACTCTCTCCCATAGGAGGCCCACTTTGTGATTTCATCTTGATGGCAAGCAAAGACCATTTTATTATAACAGTGGAAGGCTGAAGGCGTGTGACAGAAGGGTTATTTAATGGGGGGAGTGCTATAACTTAATTTATTTTATATGTGTCTTACACGATTGTGCTTTAATCTGATTATTTACTTAATGGTTTTTAAGTACCACATTTAGTTTTAATATTATTCTATAAGCCACCAAGGGGTCCACATTGGAAGAAAGGTGGGATATACCAGTCAATTGAAGAAAGCTCACTGGCTTTGAGTAAGTAGTGTACTCTATGGATTTGACTTTACACTATGTGTTGGTAGGAAAGCAGGTTTTGATTGATTTGTTTTGTTTGTTTGGTAGGACACTTTGCTTTGGTCCTGATGTCATCCTGTCAACCAGACAGGAAATGATTATAGAGGGAAATGTCCATTGGGCAAGTGCTAGGGCTGTTGCTTTAAAAACACGTGGTAATTGCAGTAAGGAATGACTTCACAGAAACCACACAATGAGCCAACTTTGGGTAACGAGGAAGAAAAACATGGTGAAAAAGGTCATCATGGGATCAAATACTTATGGAACTGGAAGCACAACGTAAGATAGGTTCGAGAAAAGGATTTAACATGAACCACAACAAAGCATTGGATCATGTTAGAGCTTGGTAGAGAGCTGAAACGAAGGGACCAACACAGCATTTACGTAAGACAAGGACGGTAAGTGTAGCAAGGAGGACTGGAAAGAAACCCCATTATTGGGCAATTCATTTGTCCAGTGACTCACTGTGGTATTGGTAAAAATGGGCATGTTGTTCTCTTCATTTACATCAGACGGAGACTGTGAGAGGCAATCCCCTTGCGTGAGTCTCTTGGAAATGAACAGTTGTCGCCACTACTTTATACCTCACAGTATATGAAGGACTATGGACAAGGGTCAAAATACAGTAGAAAACACTAAGATAATTTGCCAGTTTTGTTGGACATGTTGTGATGATCTTTTCTAAAAAAAAAATGATTTGTTTCTGAATAGAACTGTTTTGGGTTTTCACAGTCAGGGACACTGCTGGAAAATACCAGCCTTGCAGTCAGATTTACCAACATGTAAACTTCCCAAAGCACACTCACTACTATATTTATTCACGACATCCTCTTGGCAGTGGGGGGAGAGAATGTAAGATGTAATGTACTATTTCATAGTTAACTCTTGTTCCTTACATATAGGACTTCTGCTATTTCTTTTTACAAGCTAAAAATAGTACATATTAATACTAAAAGTAAATTAAAATGGCAGATATTGCACAATCAGAAAAGCCTGTGATTCTGGTTACCACTTTGTACTGGTTGGGTATTTTAAGGGCATCAGTCCACTGTTCTTAATCAAATCTCTTTCCACGGCATTGGCCACACAAGACTGCACACCTATTACTGTCTTTCATGTGTTATTGAATCATCTGGACTCATGCCAACTAGGGACATTTTATGCTGCATTATTACTAGCATGTTGTGAAACATCTCATTTTGAATATATTTGACTAGTCCACTTATGAAGAAAGAGCTCTCCTTTTAATTTAATATTTATTATTGCTTCATCAAAGAATAAATCAGGATTTCTTTGTGTTCATGATTTTTGTGCACACAGTAATCATGTTGTTGATGTAATAAAGAACCTGAATAAAAATAAATAACTTCCCTATGTCTCCAAACACCAGAGCCATGTCCATGCTTCCATAGATTGCACAGAAGAGAAGATCCTTCCAAGAACAGCTTCTTTCATTAAGAATACACTGTATTAAGAAAAGGTAAAATTCTCCTTTCTGTACAGCTCATGAAACAATAGTACAGAAATGTACTATGAAAGAATAGGACAGAAACAATAGTTTCAGAAAAAATGTACAGAAGCAGGAAGTCTTAGACAAGTTATTTATATGGTTATTTATACCTAGAGGTTTGAGTAATAGCCAGCTCTCAATGTAGCTAAGATCAATGAGACGCAGGAGAATCTGATACAATTACTGGGGCCTTCCCAGTAGGATTGTGCAATCCAGCTGAAACACGAGCCATTTTTTGTATCCGAATTTTGAGAGACCCCTGGATCTATTTTTGCGAGCCTCTCAAAAACAGGCAGCGTCCAAAAAGCCATTTTCAATACGCAGCCAAAAAAAGCAGGAAGATCCAGCCCATTGGCAGCAATGGAGGGCTCCCCGGGCACCCCTTTCCCATCATATTTAGGGCATTAGGGATGAAAATGGGCACACTGGAGGATACATCTACCACAGTTAGCACCCCAAGTTTTATAAAGTTTGTCTCCTCTGATTTTTAGGTAATTCTTAACTTTCTAGAAATAAAATCCCCTTTAACAAATTCCCAAAAAGGTAACTTCTCCAGGAGCAGCAGCATTCCTTCCTGCCGAATGCCAAACTGTCAAAGATGCAGAGTTCCTCATTACACAGCCCACTATTACACTTTTTTTTTACTAATAACAATAACAACAGCAACTTCTTCCAAAACTTTTGCATTTCTTGTTCTCAAAATATACTGGAAGAGGTCAGCCACCATCCACAAGCAAGCAAGCAAGCAAGCGTCATGTCCCCCTATTAAAAAAAACAGTCCAGTATGATCCACTGGGGGAAAAAAATTAAAAACATATTGTGGGAAATCTGAAGACAAGCCAAGTCAAAAACTAAAGCTACCAGGGCCAATAGGACTGAAGCACAATCCATCTGCCTCTCTCTAGAGTCAGGATGCAACTGAGAAGTGGAAGTGCTCGCCCTGTTTATATAGATTTAGCTTAGGCAAGATACGTCACGGCTTTCTTCTATTCTGATTGGCTCAACAGGCAGGGCTCTCAGGGAAACCCTGTGTGGACATACAGCAGTCTCTCCACGTGTTACCGAATACAAACTAAAAGTAGCCATGATTGGCAGCCACATGGTCTGTTTCAGATGAAAAAAACATGGCCGCAGAGACCTTGCTGTCATGGGTATCCAAATAAGCCGAAGACAGTTTTCTAAATCGGATCGAGGCATAACCCTACTGCCCAGGATCTGACTGTGTGTGTATATCTTTCTCTTTCCCAGTATTTAATTGATTTTGACATTTCAAAGATACTAACAATACACACATTTCTGTATTCCAAAATTAAAGATTTTTAGCTTTAATGTTTTGTTGATATTTTTAAAGCAATGAGCAATGTTTTTAGCAGATGGGATTTGGTGCCTTTAGACTTACTGCTCCTTCTCCTTCTCTTATGTTATTATTGAATCTAACCATTTGCTCATCTAGCTCATTCCTGGCAGCAGTTCTTTAAGCAGGACTTGGGGAAAAACAAGGATTGAAACTGGGACCTCCTGCTTGCAGAAAATGTGTTTTCTTATGAAGCAGATTTTGTACAAAATACAATATGGGTTTTCAGGCTGCTTCTGCCCTGTTGGCCATTCCTATGCCACCCACAGGCAAACACTACTCTTTCCTTCCCACCCATGCTTAGGATTGTTAAAGTGAACTCCAATCTTTGTTTATTCCTGAATGTGCTTACCCATGAAAAACTAGCCAGCCTTTTGGCCTCTTGAAGATAAGCTTTCTTTTTACATATGGCTGACAATTCTTCACTCCTTTAAAAACTCTAGTATTTCGAGAGCAGACTATAGCTTAGATCTAGTTCATTAAAAATAATTTATTAGCCCTCACTTGTTGGGTGGTTTAATAGTTATTTATAGTCATTATTAACTGATAATGACTTTGACTGGTTGAATAGCAAGTAATGGTTCATTTTATGTTAATTCATTATGTTTGATACTAATTTTATTGTTAGAATGACACTAATATTAAACTCTAATAATTCTAAGGTCTGGAGAGGAAGAATCTGTCATGCCTTCAGGCCTGCTGTTGTACCAACCTCTTTTCCTTTCCACCACTTGCTGTATCAATAAGGATGAAAGATTGTCCTTAGCAAAGGACAGTAAACAGAGGAATCATTATAGCATAAATGGTAGATATACAAAGGCTTGAGACAGTTTGGCAGACATTGTCAAAACGGGCATTTACTCTATATCCTCATATGTAAATCTAGAAATATTATTTTTTTAAAAAATGTGGATGAATGTGAATAGCATGCCTAAATTCTTTTTTTTAAAAGGAACCTTCCATTTTGAGTAGAGTGGTGAAAGACTTAATCTGTTCTGAGAGAAAAAGAAAAGTAAAAAGTAAAAGAAGCACCAACCCTATCTAGTCTCTTCGCCATGGCATGACTTCTGGCCTTCCTGAATGCCATAATGGGAAAATGATAGCTATGGTGCCTACCCAACTAAGGCAGCACTGGTGCTTTCCCCTCTATAGAAAGACATTTGACTTACCCACAGGTCAAATCAAAATCCATACTTTTCGCCCCAAAACCTGTTTTTCACTTACAAACAAGGTCAACATACGAGGGATATCTGGAAAGTAAGCTTACAAGGTTTTTTTAATACAAAGAATGAATGTATTTTAATAAAACTTACATGGATTATAGCATAGGTATTGCATTATTTTTCCACATAATCACCATTTCGTTCAATACATTTTGTCATCCGTGCAACGAGTTTTTTTATGCTTGTGTCATAGAAGTCTTCCTCTGCCTTTTTCAGCCAGTTCATCACTTCGATTTTCACCTCATCATCATTGAAAAAGTGCTTTCCACCCAGGTATTCCTTCAGTTTAGTGAACAGATGATAGTCACTGTGTGTGAGATCAGGGCTGTGATGGGGCCGGCTTAAAATATCCCAACCAAATGAGGTCAACAATTCTTGCATTGCATGAGTGGTGTGAGGACACACATTGTCATGAAGGAGACAGACAGGAGGGAAACAGAATGAGGATGCTCATCTCTAACCTTCACCACAATGTCAGTCGATGAGCTACTGATGACTGGCACTGCTCATTCACTTCCGCTGGCTTCCCACTACATGGCAGTGATACCAACTTCCCCCATGAAAATTCCCAGTGAGAGTTACATGCCTTGTAACCTTACTTTCCGGATAACCCTCATATATGGATATATATGGTAGTCCACATCAATTTGGGTTCCATCCTCAATATTAGAAGCTTCTTTAGCAAGAAACACAAGCTTATGAATTAAGTATGTGTTACATGGGGGGAATACCATAAGCTTAAATGTGAGAGATATATCCTCACGTGGAAACTCTGGGACCTATGGCAATATTTGAGGAGCCTGCAACTGGCCATTGTTTTACTTGGCATGTGTCCACTGCATGTTTATAGACACACATCATCACTGATTTACTCATGGTGAACCTACTTTTTCTAGACTGTGTTAACAGCATTTATTGATATCTTATTCCAGCTTGAGATGTCCCTTTTTGAGCCTTTTAAAAATTTAAAATCTCTGTCCCACTTCCCACTCTGTCTTGTTCAATGGAAAATAAAGCAGAAGACTTTCCTGGTGGCTACTGGCACCCTCCTTTTTGCTCTTTCTTGTTCTTTTGCTGGCAAGTGAAATCTTTTCTATTTTGTGGGGATTTTGGGGAAACAATTGTGATGGACTATCAATGGTGTTGACAGCTGATTTGCATATTGTTTTTTGTGAATTATAAATGGTTTTAATTCCATAAATTAATCTGTTCTTGAGAAAGGTGGATTGCAGATGTGGATGATGTTTCCAGTGCAATTTTTAAAAATGCCTCATGCCTTTGTATTCACATTTACAACAAAATGGCAAAAACTTATTGCAGTTTTAACAGCATCCCATACAGTTAGCTCTCCAGAAAAATAAATGAAACGAAGGTTATCCTCATAATGTATTTTGGGGGGGGGGGGGGGGGGAGAAGGCATTTCCATCCAGATGCGGTTGAAATTGTTCCTCTTTGCTTCAGCATTCTTTGAAGCATTGAAATGGAAAACACCACTGAACCAATTTCTCTTGTTTCTCCACAAGTTCTCTCACCCTACAAGCAGAGGGAAAGCTGGAAACTCCTGCACATATTTTGGTGTTGTGAAACAAAGCATTGGCCAGAGGAAGGCAGTTTCCTCAGGCAGCAGGTGCTGGAGGATAGGAATAACTTCTGTTCAATACTTTCCAGACCTCAGCCATTCCCCTCTGTTGGAAGACAGAACAATAGGTGCCACAGGACCTGTCTTGCACCCTCTAAACTAGCCTATTGCCCTCAGAGAGCACTCCTGTCACCAGTTTTGACGTAAAATTCACTTGGCAGTCTGTTTGGATTGGGGGGGGGGGGACAATGGGAGCATGCAGTCTTACTCTTTACTGTAAGTTTGTCGCATGGAGCAGAAATGGGCAACTATTGGACTCCAACTACCACCTGCCTGTGGTCAGAGAGAACAACTGCACGATAGAGAGAGAAACACTGTTCGGGCTTCAAACAGAAGGAAGGAATGAAATGTCTCTAAGAGAGGAGAAAGATTCTAGAATCTAAACACATGAACTCAGCAAATGAGGGGAAAGGCAACTCAGTTGCAAAACATAATTATGGAAAGTTTCCACTTGCTGTGACGCCTGCCTCAGTTCTTTTATTTTAAAAAACTGCAAACACAAAAATTAAACAGTGAGGTATTTCATGTCTGTGGAAACCTGGAGATGTTCTTCACTGCAAAGTAAATGGGTGTGTGAGAATGTTTTTGTGTGTATAGGAGAGAGCTAGGCTGCAGCAGACAGGGAAGGAAAAATTAGCCATTTCCTCCCTTGTTGGGTCTTGCTGAAAATCACACTTTTGCTAGGCAGATTTTTGCACTGAAATCTCTAACCCCTTTCCATTTTCTCCTGCCTCCTTCATTTGTTCTCACAGATAAGGCTTCCACCACTCATTTGCTACCATTTTTTAAAAACTTCTGCCTCAAAAAGCTGAGCCAAAAGTGAACATACTAAATTTCTCCACATTTGGGAAACGTTTTCTCTCTCTCTCTCTTCGTGTTGTATCATAATGAAATCTGTGTTGTGAATTGCCTTTTAGGCATTTTTGAGCATTAACACAAAAGAGACCAATGGAAATTAAGTGTAAGCAAGATATTGTAAAGTTGAAACAATTAAAAACATTGAAAAACCCTCAAAAGAGATCAGAATAGCTGTAAACACATGGAAAAACGGCAGCAGCTTTTGTGTAAAACACTGTACACATAAACTTTTGTGCTGTCTTTTTCTGCACAACAAATGCTATTGTTGTTTTGAGTTTTAGGAAGCTCACTATGGAACAGAAAAAGGATATCTTCCACAATACACATTAAGACATTATCTTTGTTAGAACCAACTGAAAATGCACCCAATGTTTTGACAGTAAATCTGTTGATTTCTGTTTGAGCCTAACAAGTGTATTGCCTTGCTGTGGACTTTGTATTTTTCATAGGCCATATAAGAACACACTCCTGTAAATAGACTCAAGGCTCCCCCGCTGGATCCATTGCTCTGTGCCCTAATCTTTGGAGCAGCATAAAACAAGCCAGCTTCAGTTTGATATTCCTTCAGATATTTAAAGATGGCTATCATAGAGTGGTGCTCTTATTTCCCTATATGTTGATGCAGTCTAGAGTTGCATTGCTTTTTTTGGTTTGCATTGCTTATAGCCCTGTTGATTCATGTTTAGCTTGTAGTCTAATAAGATTATTAGAGCCTTTCCACATGAACAATTTTCAAGATTATTTTCATGACACATTACTTTTACATCAGCTTATACAGTTTACCCATTTGTTCCTAGGCACAATTTAAGGTGCTAGCACTAAGCTTTAAAGACCTGTGTGGTTTGGGACTGAGTTGTCTGAGTCTGGCCACTCCCACCTCTAAACCTCGGCTGTAAGGTCAGCTTCAGAAGCCCCGTGTCCTCTGACTCAACACTAAGGACCTCATCACATGGAGTGTTTTCCCCATCATAGAACACTTTATCTTTATAGCATATCAAGAGGGATGCATTTTTCACTCTGGTATCCTTGTCCAGAGTTACAGATTTTCTCATTAATATCTGTTAAACTTCTGAAGAGTATCATAGCATATATGTATGTGTCTTCAAGTCAACTGTCAATTTATGGTGGCCCCATTGAATTTCATAATTGTTTCTCAGGAATAAACCTTGAAAATCACTAGTCTATATATTTAACTTTTATTAGACCCCACTGCACCATTCTTGAATATTTTAGCTTTACTGATTCTGGAGAAATACATGGTTGTGATTCAAATCTGCTTACTGCATCCATGACCTACATGCATTGTGACAAGTTTGGAGGCACTACTCTGACTCATCCACATATATTTTCATATATGATTTTGAAGCAGGGCAAAATGAAGTAACATGCCAAGAGGAAAGCAAGTCAAGCAAATTCATGTCCTTTTAAAAAATTTCATCTCAAAAGCATTGCGTAAAATAGTTTATCTAACACTGATAAAATAAAGAGATCACAAGCTGCGAAATAGTTTTAGACCAAAAACGGACAACAGAAGTCCTGATCACCTTCTGTCTAGAAATCTGTGTCATCAATGTGAAAAACCACGTGGATCCAGAAGAGGTCTTCACAGTCATTTGTGGATCCACCACCAAAAATTTACTTCTGGAAGGCAATCATATATAGCCACGAGTGATCGGCCATGAGGTGGAGGAACTACACTGACTGCTCCATCTACATATATTTTCATATGCATTGCTTAACATGTCAGTATACATCACAGACTTTTTTTTTTTAACCAGGAAGTATTATTCATTTTTTGCTTTAGTGAACTGCCAGATATAATTTCCATCTTACCAGGTCATGTTAATGTGCACACAGAAGTTATGCATGCATATACACCCCTTCGAGCTTATGGGATAAATGGTGTATCATTACACATTTTTACCATTTATTTCTTACTCCAAAGGCACTTTATGTTCAAGAGGCAATGTTCGTATATAGAACACCCTCCTCCAGTGCTATATCCTCCAGATATGCCCAATAGATTTTAATGTTTCCATTTCAAAACACAAACCCATTCAAATATTTCAAATCCAAAACAAGTCTAGAAGACCCATTACTTTTGAATGCCTTAAACCTATATAATCTTCTAACTTTCTCTACTGCTCCAATGTGCAGATTATTTATTTCCTTGGCAACAATCTTTCTTCCTGGATTTTGAAATAATAAGGGGTAAATATTACCAGCAAGCTTTAAATTGAACATGTTATTATATCTGTAATTAATTACCTCCACTACCCACCTGCCACTTGTTAATTTCACCAAAGCCCAACCAATATGTACTAATCTCTCCCCTACCAGAATATCTGAAGGACCAGCCTTACCGGCTTCTCTATTGTTGGAAATCTTGCTTCATTAATTGTTTCCTGTTCCTATTCCATCAACCTGTCCTACTGTTAAATCCACATTTTCTGTCCTAATTCCTTCCCTCTTGAAAGGAGGAAATATAACCTCAAAAATGATTTATTCTTCTGTATAAATGACATTTCTTTTTTGTCTTTAAACCAGTACTTTTCCAAGAATCTTTTCTCCAAAAATTAACCCATCTTCAAACAGCATATAGGCTAAATTATTTCTAGACGTTTGATCATCCTCTCCATATTGTAATCAGAATGACCTACAAGCGACTATGAAGACAGTAATACTTCTTGAAGCAAATGCCACTGAATTATGACTAGCACCCACTATATAGCTAAGAGCCCACTGACCCTCATAAGAGCTTTATTACAGCACACAGAATATCCTGCATCGATAGGACTACTACCTGTGCAACCCTGGATGTAGCAGTTACATGCCTAATTACCAGAGCAGACACCTTGTGTGCTTTTCTTAACTCTGATTCATCCCTACACTCATTGGCCTCCTTAAGCACAGCATCCCCCTTTCTTGGGACTACGGCAACTGAAATAACCCTCACTGTTATAGTGTCAATGAGAGCCACATTGGGGAAATCCACATCCTTTTAAATGTTTGTCATGCTTTGCAATTCTGACAATCTTTTTAGTTACAGACTTGTACACCTGGGTCCCTTTGGAGCTGCCATGATAAACTGGTACATGTTCTTCTGCCTCAACATTAACAACTGTCCTTTATCATTAAATTATGTTGGCAAATTAAAATTAAAGGAAGAAATCAGGTTTTTAAAAAAATATTTGATAATTCATAGTTATTGCATCAATACGAGGCCTCAATTGAATTTCTTATTCATTGTCTTCTTAATTATTAATTGCAACCCATTTGGTGAATAGGTCACACCCAACATTTCTGCATCAGTATGTTGTTGCTGGGCATCCTCCACTAGCTTGTGGGGCACAAGACTACTACAGCATCATGGGTTACTCAGCCCAAGCAGAGATATTTCCCTCCAATCCGCCTGCTCTCCCTTGATTTATGGAAGGTATGTAAGCCTGGATGAAGTATGCAATCTGCATAGAGTCTGTCAACACTAGAGAGAACCATGAGATAGATCAACAGTACTATATTCTAATACAAGAATCACTTCTGGTTACTGTTTTCTTTATGTATTAAATCTTCATTTGGAAGATTCAGAATACTTTGGACTGATAGATATGAAGTGAAATTGACCTTTCTGTATTTCAGCATTTAAACCTTTATTACAAAACACATAAAATATTAAAATGATTTACGGATGCATCTGACCAAAATATGACATACAAAACTGCTGACAAACAATTTTACACAGACTCAGTATTTTATCATGCTGTTGGAAGCATGTAATGCTGGTTTGGTGCCAGGTGGGGACTGCCAGACCGCTGAACTCGTGCGCTTAAAATACCTTGGCTTACTTTTGTAGAAAATATCCTCTAGTTTAGGGCTCAATATTACTCCAAATAACCTGTTGATGTCTGGAGGGTTGTAATATTGATCTGTGACAGCCTGGGTAAGATGAAGCCCTGGGGAAACAACAGTTATTGCATCATGAGTCAACCTTCAAGCAGGAACAGGTCTAAACTCAAAGCATTTCTATGTAGGAGACAATATTAATCCCAATCTATGAGTGGACTAAAGTTAGTGATTAAATCAGTTGTGACATGTAACAAAGAGGGCAAGTTTATTTGTTCTACTTATACTTTTACAAGAACACGAAGATCCTGGCATCAAAACTACATTGCCTCCAAAGTAACTCTGTACAAAGATTTTACTCCTGGTTATATGGAGCCCCTGGTGGTGCAATAGGTTAAACCCTTGTGTCAGCAGGACTGCTGACTGAAAGGTTGGTGGTTCAAATCCAGGGTGCGGGGTGATCTCCTGTCTGTCAGCTCGAGCTTCCCATGCGGGGACATGAGAAAAGCCTCTCATAGGATGGTAAAACATCCAGGCATCCCCTGGGCAATGTCCTTGCAGACAGCCAATTCTCTCACACAAGAAGCGACTTGGTAGTTTCCCAAGTTGCTCCTGACATGGAAAAAAATAACTCCTGTTTACATCAAGGTTTCTTCTTTTAAGAAGTATAATTTAGGACTGAAAGGGCTATCATTTTGTTGCAGCGATTAGTAAACAACTGAGAATTGGAATTTCTTGCTGATCTCCTTCAAATCATCTGGAGATCTACCATCAGATCCAGATCCACCTTCCATCCACTGTTGCTTCTGTTGTAACAGATCAAGTTATGCTACTGTCTGCAGAATTCCAGTATAATAATCCAAATCCCACTGAAGGCTCCTTTCTCACTAACAGCCATTTCATCAGGCCACATCAGAGGGAAACAAGAACAGGAAAAGCAGTGTCCTATTGTTTTTCTTCCCTATCTTCTTTTCTGATTGTTTTGTTGTTTAAACTGAAAGTCTGTATTGTTTTTATTGATTGTAAACCCAGGAGACCTTTGGTTAGTCGACAAGAATAAAAAAGCTTTAATTTGTAAACAAAATGGTCTCTATCTTACAGGTATTTCCCATTATATAGATTTTTATCATTGAAATTGAAAGGTTTCTGAAATTAAAGAAGATTTCCTGCTAGATTAATCCAAAGGAGGGCACAATGGGACTGACATGAGATGGACTCACCAGCTGTCAGTCTAAACACCTGTCTCTCAACCATCTAGTTCACTTCTGAGTGAGCATCCCACTTGTATGAGTTTTGCTTTTTCCTGCAACACTCTTGAAAACTATATCAGGCTGTATAAACAATGAGCAATGAGATATGTAAGTTTCAGCTGAAACATCACTATGCTATACCAAAACCACCAGAAAAGCAGTACAATTCTGGGAAACTTGCAGTTTAATGTATGAGGGCCAGATGTATCAAAACAAAGAACCCGAGGGAACCACTTAGAATCTCAAGTTCTAAGGAATCTCCCAATCTCAGTGTTAACATTTAATGCAGTGGTATGAATTGTGTAGCCCTTAGCGCCTCATAAGCCTGATTTTCAAAGTGAAAGCAATGGTGTTGTGGGTGTAAGGGGGGGGGGGTGGTTGCTGTTTCTCAGTAAGCAATGTTTAGGGAGATTCCTAAAACAGCTCCAAATCCAAACAAAAGTCAGGGATGATTGAAACATCATCTCCGCTTTCAGGCCAACAGGACAGCCACTCTGGATAAGAAGAACTGAAAAATGGCTTTTGATCTTCCTCATATGTTCCCACACCTATTAAAGACTCACACATACCAATGGCCCACAGAGGAATGGGTTTGCGGGGCTCATTTTCATCATCGGTAGAGTCATCACTATTCAGATCCATGCCATAGTCATTTGGATTCATTTTGAGGGATGCAGTATCTTTTACTTTTGTGGAATTTACTTCATTGGAACTACTGACTGCTGGTTTCTGAAAGACAAGGCAGAATTTGTGGCATAGCTGCAGCAGTTTGTCAGAAATATCTGTTGGTATCAAAGCTTGCATTTTAAAATTTGAGAACTTATTGCACTTTAACCTTTCATTGGACAAGCCAATTTGTTTCCGGCCAAAGTACAAGGTATTGCTTTTGACCTTAAAGCCCTACGTGGTTTGGGTCCAGGTTACCTACAAGATCGCCTTCTCCCGTACAATCCGTCCCGAACACTTAGGTCCTCTGGGAGTGGCTACTCCAGCCTGCCAGAACCCGACTGGCGACCATCACCCAGATGACCTATTCATCAGCCACGCCAAGATTGTGGAATGACCTGCAGGAAGAGCTCCAACAGCTAAATGAGCTGTCAGAATTTAAAAACCATCTAAAGACCTATCTCTTCAGGCAGGCCTACCCAAACTGTTTTTAAACATTAATTTTAAACGTGTGTCCTTTACTTAATCTGTTTTATGTATTTTAATATGTATTTTATAGAAATAAGTTTTAATATGTATCTTTATATAAATAAATTTGAATACGTGTATTTGTGGTATTTTTTTACAATGTTTAATGTTTAAATTATTCTGTAACCTGCCTCGAGCCATGAGGAGAGGACCGTAAGAAATAAAATAATAATAATAACAATAATAATAATAATAGAGATCAACAAAATATTTCTTTCTGCAGTTTAGCATAATTCCAGTCTTTTGAAGGTCTTTAGATTTCCAGTTGTGTACAGGAGATGAAGACTGGGAATATATTTGGCTTCTAGAGTAGATTTTGGCTAATTTTGGAATTTTCAGCCCTAAATAAACACATTGTTGAGTTGGAGAATACCTTGTGAAATATATACAGCACAAAAAAGATAAAGCTCTTAATTTATAATTCACACCAATTAGTCTTTGAAACAGGGTGAATGTAAACACCTCAATAGTTCAATCACAATGTTGATGTAGTAACAGATGAAATAGTAAGGGTACATATCACACATTCAATAACATCTACTGTTTGAAAATTTTGCAGATGCTACAAAAACTACAGCAGAAGACACTATACAGTTCAGTTGTGCACTGTACACTTAATGTGTGCAAGTGAGTATGTAGGCTTTTGTTTGCCAGTATAAATGCCTAAAGATAGGGGAAGACAGAGACTCCTCTGTCTTCCCCTAAATTCTTTAACTCAAGGTTAAAGGGTTTTCCAATTCTGTGGCTAGACTAGGTATAGTATTCTGGCTAGTTCTAAGTTTATTCCTCATGTATTTTATTCATCACTCCTAACTACATCAATAGAAATCTTCCGAAAACATGAGATCTATTTACAGTATCTGAAGGAGTATGACCAGGTATGTGTATGCTGTGATGGAATGTGCAGGAGAGAGATATTTATAACTATTATTTATTTATTTATTTATTTATGATTTCATATCAAAAACATTGCATAAATTAGTATAAAACTGATAAACATACCTCTAAAAGGCTTCATACAGAAGTTAGTCTTAAATAAGAAACATACCCTGAAGACGTTTTATTGGCTGCTATGTTGTCATGGAGATGCCATCTACATCAAAAACCTGAGGGTTCCATTTTAATATACCATATATATGTCTAGAAATGTTAGTTTTAAAAAGTCAAATTTTCATCAATATTCACACAGAAGTGTCAGTAGTGTACCTTAACTCTTATCAAAATAGAAAACATTCCCTTCTCTGTGTAGACTGGTGAAAGGCAAGAGCTTAATCCATCTGATGAGAAACTAAAAGAAGCAATGGCCCCTCTACTATCTCTACTGTGGTGCCACTTTTGGGTTTTTTGAATGCCTGGGAGGGAAAATGGCCGCTGCCCCTTCTCCCCAAATGCAATATTAGTGCTTTCCCCTTTCATTTCAATATATCCATGGGTCACATCTAAATCCATAATTTTGACCTCAAAACCTACCGTCAACTTATACATGAGGTGAACCTATATATATGACTATATACACCACGTTACTGAGCTTATCATATTCTTATGCCCTCTTGTGATCACTGGCCAGGATTGCAACACCTTTAGAAACTAACTTTTTTAAACAGGCTTGTGAAATAGTATTTCCCTTTGGATTTTAAGATTTATCAACTGGAGCCTGGGACAGAATATGTACACTAAAAACTGAAATGCTGTAAGATGAGATACTAATAATTGGTCACAGTCTTTTCAGAGAAAAAGCTACTCTCAGTTATTCTTATTTTTTCTTTATTCCAGAATAGAAAGTATTTTGTTGTTGCTATCATTAAACAAGAGGAAGAGAAAGTCCTTGGTCTATTACAACTCATCCAGCAGACCCAGAGCTATCATCTACATATCCCTGGCTTATAATATAAACTTCTGCAGGAATTCTCTCCAAAATACTCAAATGAATAACCTGTTTAGACATCTTGCTTCCCTCAATTGTTCTCAACCTTTGGTCCTCCAGGTGTTTTGGACTTCAGCTTTCACAATTCCTAACATCTAGTAAACTGGATTTCTGGGAGTTGAAGTCCAATTTCCTTTTAGAATTTATACATTTTTACTAAACATTTCAACCAAAAATCTCTCCCAACCTATTATTACTATTTAATGAAATAATTATGAATAAGAGAATCCCAGGAACATGGAAAACTTCAGAAATAACAACAATAATAAAACCTAATAAGGAAGAGGATAATCCCAATTCATATAAACCAATAACTACAAGCCTCAAGCAGGAGCTCGGGATTCACCTTGCTAGAAAAGACCACAAATCATGACTACTCACCTGAGCCATTATATTCAGCCATTTATAGCCAGCATGAACTGCTTCCATGTGTCTGGTTTCCTTTTCTTGATGGTCCACTGTGGGATGATCCTGTTCCTTCTAGAAGATAACCACATTTTTAATTTATCACCCTACATAGACCCCCAATTTCATCCAACCTGCCAGCCTGTGCCTCTGTTTTATAAGAATAAATTGATTCAAAATCCCAGTTAAAGGGATTCCACCTAATCTTTAGGAAGAACTTTTCAATGGTGTAGCAATGGAATATGCTGCCTCAGAGTAGTGGGCTCTCCTTCTCTGGAGGCTGGCCATCTGTTGACAGAGCTTTTATTGGGTTGTTGTAGCTTTTTCGGACTGTATGGCCATGTTGTAGAAGCATTCTTTCCTGACGTTTCACCTGCATCTATGGCAGGCATTCTCAGAAGCTGTGAGGTCACAACCTCGCAACCTCTGAGGATGCCTTCCATAGATGCAGGCAAAACGTCAGGAGGGAATGCTTCTAGAACATGGCCATACAGCCTGAAAAACCTACAACAACCCAGTGATTCCAGCCATGAAAGCCTTCGACAATGCAGAGCTTTTATTATGTTCCTGCATGGCAGGGGTTTGGACTGGATGACCCTTTGTGGTCTCATCCCACTTCTTGATTCTTTTTTTCCCCAAATGATCTCAGTATTCCCTTGAAAAACATATATTACAGAATAGCACAGAACATCTAGTATGGAATAGTGTACCCACCTTGGTCCATTATGGTGAGAAAATATATCACATGCACAAACATGCATTTCCTCTAAGGAATATAGAGGATAAAATAAGCCCTGCATTTTGAAAATCTCCTTAATTCAGTTAGAATGATTTGTTTCTTTATTTGTCAGCCAGTGTTGGATTTTGTCCACCTATTTCCTGGCTGAATTTTTATTTATTTATTTATTTATTTATTTGGCCATACCTTCAAATTATCTTCATCTTCAGTAACTATTGCAAGGTTCAGAGGTTTCACCGGTCTCTCTTTTTCTTGCTGTCCACAATGCCTAAAAACAAGGGAAAGTAGTGGCAAAGAACATTTGCAGTACATTTGTACTCTTCTTCACTTGCTATTGAATTCAACCATGCTTGATGCTATAATTTAAGGGTGAGGGTTTCTATATATCAAGTAGCCCCTCATCATGATTTCTGAAATTAGGTCATAAATGTCAACATGGGACATTCAAGCTTTAGGATATTTATGTTATATCCTGTGTTTATTTTGTATTATTTTCTTTTGTTGTATTTTATTGTATTTTATTTGATGTATTATTGTATGATTGTATGTTTGTATTCTTTTTGCCTTGTTGTAATTGTTGGACTTGGCCCCATGTTAGCTGCCCCGAGTCTCCTTGGGGAGATGGTGGCGGGGTATAAATAAAGTTTTATTATTTATTAATATTATTATTTAGAGGAGACCATTTGTCCAAAACATTTGGCTGAAACAATCCAGGAGGCAATAAAGGTCCTTAGGACGAATGGGCTTGGACAATAGACAGACAACAGAACAAAAAGGCTAAGAGCAAGACTGATACCCTCAGTGGCGTAGTGGGTTAAACCGCTAAGCGGCTGAACTTGTTGACCAAAAGGTCAGTGGTTCGAATCTGGAGAGCGGGGTGAGCTTATGCTGTTAGCCCCAGCTTCTGCCAACCTAGTAGTTCAAAAACATGCAAATGTGAGTAGATCAACAGGTACCACTCCAGCGGGAAGGTAATGATGCTCCTTGCAGTCATGCTGGCCACATGACCTAGGAGGCATCTATGGACAACGCCGGCTCTTTGGCGTAGAAATGGAGATGAGCATCAACCTCCAGAGTCAGACACGACTAGATTCAATGTCAAGGGGAAACCTTTACCTTTACTATGATTGATGAACCAATGAACAATTTGGGTATGTGTTTGTTTTTCAGAATGGGAGTCTTACATACAGGCTTTTTACAAAACGGATGTTATTATAAGCGATCATTTCTGTCAATGAATGCCATGTGTAGGTTATTTCTGCTGTTTGTTTATAAACGAAGTACTATCTGCATGACAGGAAGACTTTTCTTTGAAACAAATGGTTAGACTGCCTTGACTCCTTCTAGCCCTCTAAAAATATATGATACAGAGAGTAGACTGAAAATACAATATTTTAGTAATGCTCATCTAACTCACAATTTTCTGTTTTGAAAGCTGTTATTTTCCACTGACCCCAAACTGTCTGGTTCATAACACACTGAATTTGAGATACACTCAATCCTGTGGAAGCAAAGTCCTCACCCTTTTTCCTGTTTCACCTTATTGTGCTCTAGCATTTTCCTAATTTCTCCAACTGTCTTCCATTTTTCTTGTTGCTCTTGAAGCTTTGGCACTTCTTCCTGTGACAATGATAAAATCAGAGCCCTCCATAGGGGGAAAGACACGAAAGAGTAGCAACAAATGCTAAGCAAAGTGACAAGGAATTTTACTCCACGATTCTTAGCTATGCCTTATTTATAGGCAGTGTTAAGTTGCAGTGATGCCTATATGAAGATTTCATGATACGGGCTTCCTCTATGTAACGATCTATCCTTCAATTCTCATCCTTCATGCAGTGAAATCAGGAGTGGGGTCTGTATTTTTCCTGTACTCATTCTGAAGATGGACAGACAGTTTTGCCTAATTGGGGAGATTCCATATACATTGTCTCTGAAACAATAAAAATGACATTGAACACATGACCCCGCCCCCTTCCCGGTTGAAACATTTAACATTAGTTCTATGGCAGAGCATTCCTTAGGTTAACATGGCTTCAGTTTTCACACAATAACATCTCTTTTTTTCTTTTTTTTTTACCAGGGACTTGCCAATTACCCATTCCAACCAGATCAAATCTCTGCACTATAAACACAGACATATGAAACACCCAGGACCGGATGGCCCCTTTGATGGGACCACTAGGAAGAACTTCCTAACAGTGAGAGCTGTTCAGCAGTGGAATTCCCTGCCCTGGAATGCGGTGGAGGCTCCTTCTTTGGAGGCTTTTAAACAGAGGCTGGATGGTCATCTGGAACTCATTGCCCGGAGAGATTAGGAAAGCCCCCACCTTAGAAACCTTCAAGAAGGATCTCAAAACCTGGCTTTTCCGTGCGCCTTCGGAGAGTAGCTACACAACCATACACTATTGCTCCCCTCAATGTTTTTGTTCCTGGAGTACACTTCCCCCGCTTGTATGAAGGCCTGTTTTTTCTTTCTTTATGAGCTCTCCCTCACAAACTGCTCCTCTTTTATCTCACCCTGAGTTTTAGCATTTTATCTTGCACATGCAGCCTGCTCTTTGTCATTGTGATTGTGGATATTGTATTTTTATATTGCTTATTGTATTCATATGTTTTATGTATTTCACTGTGTTGTCGTTTGTGTCTTTGTTTTTATTTTATTGTAATTTGCTGTTTGGGCTTGGCCTCATGTAAGCCGCCCCGAGTCCCCGTTGGGGGAGATGGTGGCGGGGTATGAATAAAGTTTTTTATTATTATTATTATTATTATTATTAGCCAATCATGTCAATGCTAGCTCAACTGGGGAGCCATATATTCCCATTGAATAATAGGAGTAACATAATTATCTAATTCCAGACTAATTTTGTTAAATGCTTTACGGCATGGGTTTGTTAACAGCAAGAAAAAACATACACAATTTAAAGGGAATTCCTTTCGGCAGTGCATTCCATGGGTTCCGCTATTTCAGCCAACAGCGAGCATAGTTTCAGGGTAACAATGAAATACTGTTCAAGAATTTTGTAATTCCTGTCCATATAAATAATTTCTATAGCTCCTTAGAATAATTCTGTTTTATTTTAAGTTTTACCATTGGATTCAAATTGAGTGCTTACCACCTGAAGCAATTTCTGTTTCCGGGCTTCTGCTTCCCCCGTTTTCTTAATTGATTTCTTCTTCCTGTTCTTCTCCTCTGCTGCTTTCTCTTCTCTCGCCTGTCCAAAGGACCAAATAAAATTATATTTTTCCTTATTCCAGATTTTAGTCTAAGAAAGCATACTATATCAGAATGTCAAGTGGTAGTGACCAAGAAAAAAAAAACACACAATCTGTTTCTGTTAATCACTGTACTTTCTGAAAATTCACTATCATCACTCATAAAATTAAGTATTTTAAAAACAAGTTTTGTTATTTTTTCTGACAAAAAATATTTTGAGTGAGAAAGTCTTAATATCTATAAAATAAGTTTGTCCCTACTTGTTTGATTACTTTTGTGATGTAGTTATTCTTTACTTTTATTACTAAGGTGGGGATGGTGTAGACTTGAGAGGCCAACTCAGTAATGGCAACATGTTAGTTTTAACATGACCAGAGCTAGGAAATAACATGTTCTTTTTAACATGTTACTTCTTAGCTGGGCATGGCATATTCCTTCCCCCCACCCTCCCATCTCTCCAGGGCTTACTTACTTAAGCAATTCCTCATTGTCTGAGTATGATGGCCCTTCAAGTGTAGTGTCTTGGCGGTGGGTATGTAGATAACTGTGGAGACCTATTCTGGACCAGCATTTTCTTCCACAGTGAGAACATTGGTTTCCAGGCGAAAGGTGGTCCAGTCAGGGTTGGTTTGATGCACCTTCCTTTTGGCACATATCTTCATTCATTCTCCATTCGTGCTTCTTCAAATTCCTCAGCACTGCTGGTGACAGCTGACCTCCAGTTAGAGCGCTCAAGGGCCAAGGCTTCCCAGTTCTCAGTGTCTATGCTACAGTTTTTAAGATTGCCTTTAAGCCCATCTTTAACTCTCTTTTTCTGTCCACCAACATTCCGTTTTCCATCCTTGAGTCGGGAGTATAGTAACTGATTTGGGAGACGGTGATGTTGTACATCAGCCTGTTCAACCTGTGATTGTGTCTGATGTTCATGTTGATGTTCATGATTGGAATGGGGATGATGTTCCTGGTGGTGGGCCTGGGTCTGCTGGCATTGGGAATGAAGGTTTACTTGGGCCTGAGTTAAGCTCAGACAAGAGGCCCAAGCTGTCTCAGGAAGATTCACAAGGTCACATTCTTGGGAGAGGACCTTCACAGCTTTTCTCAGAGCAATTGTCTGAAAATGATTTGTTGGGTGCAGAAGTTAATGAGGGAGAAGATAATGAAAACTTGGAGAGAAAGAGGTTTAGTAAACAGAGACAATGTCTTCAGAGACTGAGACGATCAGTTTGTCGACTGCAAAAGAGAGATAGCAAACCTTTATCTTGTGGAAAAGTCAAGAGAAATGCTTTCCTTTACGTTTTGGGATCCGAAAAAGCTTTATAATGATTCATGGGAGTTGTCTCAGTCGAGTCAACACTTATTTCATCATGGTCTTCTTTTCAAGTGCTCTTAGTTCCATGTACCAAGTTTTTGCCAAGCTTAAAATTTGTCTATGAGATTTTCCTGCTTTCTTGTTTCATGGATTCAAGTGCCTAGTTTCATGGACTTTATGTACTCATGGATCTTGTTTTCCTTTGAAGCTTATGGACTAGTTCATATATTGGACCTTTACTGTTTTTGCTATTTTTTATTCCTTTGCCTACATATATTCTTCAATAAACTGCTTGCTGATTTTACCAAGCCGGTGTGGTGTTTAAGGTCAGAGGTGTTCCTGCATTGGCGTACAACAGGTGATCAGGCATTTAGATAGGAAGGAACAAAGAAATAAAATATATTTTCCTTAGCACACTGAAACCGTTTTGCTTGCACAAAACCACTTTGCATAAGAATAGATAGAAAGAAATGAAATAAGGTCCACCACAAAGCCACAAAGGATGGTTCAAGAAGAGACAGGGGATGCTTCCAAAGCACATTTGCTGGATAGTAATTGCCATTAGAAAGTCAGAGAAAGATATTAACAAATTATATGACTATAAAAGCTGGAACCCAATGATGTGCTATACAAACAGAACATCATTTCTGCTTGTAAAGGCAGCATTACCATATCTCTTCCCCATACTGTCTCAATATTTTGTGTCCTACTCTTCAATAGTGGTCCTGAGAACTGAAAGGATCTGGAATTTATAGATTTGGGAGGGGAAGATCTTTTGTGTATGTAAAGCCCCAGTCAATTGCCTCTAGATCAATGGTTCTCAACCTATGGGTCCCCAGATATTTTGGTCTACAACCACCAGAAATCCCAGCCAGTTTCCCAGCTGTTAGGATTTCTGGGAGTTGAAGGTCAAAACATCTGAGGACCCACAGGTAGAGAACCACTGTTCTATATCTAATAAAAAGAACAAACTATGGGATTTGTGGGTAGGAGATTAGGACTATTTTTTACCTTTTCACTCTTTTCCTCCAGTTGAGACAACTTCTGTCCAAGTCTCTTCTTCTTTTCTTCCTCCATCTGCTCCACCCGTTCTCGGGCTTGGAGTGCCTTTCTTAGCCTTTCTTCGCGCTTTCTGTAAAATATGTAAAATTCACATAGCAATTAGAACATAATTTTATTGTTATCAAAAGTGTTATATTAATAGTCTTGTCATATTTTCAAATACGTGACTGTCACCTTAGTACCAAGAGTAGCTGTATTCACCAACATTATAAAGTATGCCCTACATATTATTTGCAATCTGGATATTGTTATTTACAATTTTATTTCTTCCAATCGTCGTCTCTTTTCTTCCTCCACTTTTTGTTTCCTCTGTTGCTCTGCTTCCTGCTTTTTTCTGAGACTTTCCAGACGCTGACGCTGTTTTTCCTAAGATATGAAAAAAAGGTTAGATTACGGTATAATACATTCTCAACACAGTATATTTTAAGCAATGTCCCTGCCATGAGTTAAAAGAAACCAAGTTCTGTGATAGTATAAACATGAAACACCCCAGAAAAGATCTGCATTCAAGTCATGTATTTAGAAACCATTCACCATACAAGTTCCACAACCCATAAAATAAGAGAACAAAAATAGTTACTTACAACAAAATCTCCCTTTGTAGGATGGATATGAAAAAAGAAAGATGAAATTGTTCAGTTTAGGGAAATCAAAGTGATGTCTAACCAAGTCATATCTACAGGTAGTTCTTTCTGCCTTTGTGAAGTAACATACAAGTTTAAGATACAACTGGACCCAAGTAAAAGGCTTCTTTACCTCATCAGTAGTAACTTAAGGGGGACGTAGGCCAAAAACAAACTAATTGATGCCTTAGTGATGTTCAAGACCCCAGGATCAATGGGCAAAATGACGTTCAACATTAAATTTAATTTTATTGGACTTCACTTCACCCCATCAAAGGAAGTTTAGTTTTGTTTCAGACGAGAGGAGAGTTTGAACAAGGTGAAGTATTTTCTTGCTGTGGCCTGTCTTCCAACTTTGTTTCTCAAGCAGCAAGATAAACAGATCTGACCACATCTACAAGAGGAGGAGGTTCTCTTGCTGGTTGCCCCCAACTTGCCATTTTACAATGTTTATTTAATCTTGTAATATACCAATCTAATGATTTATAAATCTGAAAAGTTACTGCGAAGTAAGACAGTCTATTAGTCCACTCTGATGCTATGTACTTCGTCTTGCTGCAGTTCTCCAGAATCTCATGTAAAGATCTTAATCCTGAGTTGCTGTGTGTTTTTTTTTGGGTTGTATGGCCATGTTCCAGAAGCATTCTCTCCTGACTTTTTGCCTACATCCTATGGAAGGCATCCTCAGAGGTTGCGAGGTCTGTTGGAAACTAGGCAAGTGAGGTTTATATATGTGTGGAATGTCTGGAGTAGGAAAAAAACCTCTTGTCTGCTTGAGGCAAGTGTGACTGTTGCAATTGCCCACCTTGATTAGCATTTAATGGCCTTGTAGCTTCAAAGCCTGGCTGGTTGCTGCCTGGGGGAATCCTTTGTTAGGAGGTGTTGACCATCCTTGATCATTTCTTCTCTGGAATTCTCCTGTTTTTGAGTGTTGTTCTTTATTTACTTTTATTTAATCCTGCTAAAAAGACCCTTTTAGTTTGAACAACTTCCCTGATATACATACAGGGATTGTGAAGATAAAATAGCTGGGAGTGTACAATTCTAGGCTACACAGTAGTAACAGGCCAACAGCATTCTGGCCAATTAAAAAAATTATCAGAGAAATGGTTCAATTTACATGGGTCTTCTGTAGAAGAACTAAGAGTTACATACTTCCAACTCTAATTTAGGGGATCCATAGGGATGACAATAATCTCACAACTCCTACTTCTCAGCCACTGACTTCTGTGTCAAATGGGGACGGGCCCTGTATCTATTGGGAAGCAACAGGCTGATAGTTCCGCCCTCGCCTGAGCAATCTCTGGCTTGAAAGGGATCTGCTTTTGCCTGATGCACCCATATAATTTGGCATGTCAGCTGCTTTCTGGGCGGTGTGGCCCAATTGGAGCTCCTGCTGCCTAGTAAGTGAGGATTGAGGAGATTAGGACAAGAGACACTACGCAACACCATGACTATAGTTCTTATGCTTTTGTGATTTGCCAACAAGATTCCATATGTTATTATTAAAAGCAAATGAGAGAAGTCCTCCTTACCTTGGTGGGAGGTCTACTGGGTGTGCTGTGTTTAACACTATTCTTTACTGGTGACCCTGAAGGTTTAAGTAGTTGATTTTTCTGTATAGATTGGAAAAAGTTTTTGAATGGCCGTATGATCTGTCAAAAGAGTATGAACATATTTAGTGCCTTCTCAGAGTTGAAAAAGAAAAGTGAACATTTTTTGCCCTTGATATCTTTAGCCTTTCTTTGACAGAAGGCAGCAATACCTTGTTTGCATGAGAAGATGTTGTTTTGTGACTGGAATTGTTTTCATCTTGCATGTTCTGGACAGTAGGCAGATCATCACTTGCACACTTGTAACTTTGTTTCCTTAGGAAAAACAAGCAAGATGGGTATACAGTGAATCCAGTTATATACATTATCTTTGCTACCTCACATCTTCAGATTCCTACCAAGAGGTCTGGAACATCATATTTTATAGGAGAAAGCTAATGAAAAGTCTGTAAGTACACAGTCTCACTTCAAAGATCTTAAAAAAAAAAAAAACCCTTTCTAATTTTCCCTGTGACTAAGACATTCCACCTATGACACCAGATACATTCTGGTTTCCACTTCTCCTCATGCTACCATGCAGCAAATCTCCATCACAAGAGATCACAATATCTTCCGGGATAATTCCAGTAACTTCAAATTACTGCATTCCCTTGCCTAAATTCAATATAGGGGAACAGCTGCTGATGAAACTACTTTCATTACTATAACCAAAAAGGGAGAGTGATCCTTCGTTCATTCTTATATCCCTATGCAACCCCCCCCCCCCAAATCTCCAGTCACTTAAGAAGAATGTTCAATTGTGCTATCAATAATAATAATAAGAAGAATAATAATAATACCACCTTATTTATGGACCGCCCTATCTCCCCAAAGTGACTCAGGGAGGCTTCCAACAAATATGGCAACTATTCAATGCCAAAAAGAAAACCATACAAACAATTTACATCAAAGCAAAACACTTTAGACCATATAGAACAACCTAACTAAAAAAGCATAGAATAGAGACATCATAAAATAAAATGAAAACTTTGATAAAACACACTAAAAATAAAAATATAAAAATGATACAAAAACTCTACAGTATTTATTTATTTATTTACTTAGCCCGGAGGTGATTCGAGTACCAGCATGTTGTTGCTTTTAGGCCATTATACTGAGATTAAATCAAATTTGAAAAAAGAAAATAAATCCCATATAGATTAATTTTAAAACATAAAGTAAGCATACTGGCTATTTGGAAGTTGCTCCTTGATACAGTTGTGGACTGAATCTTGTGAGCCGTTGATCTGGATGCTGCTGATTTCGGTTTCAAATCTTCCTGCAGAAAAGAAGAATTAGTCCCAACAGTAACATTTCCTGCAGCAGATCCCACACATCATAACATCCTGTTAATTGCTAACACCTGGACTTGACCAAAAACCACAACAGAGATAAAACCTATATTCTAGGTAGTATCAACACAGGTAGATCAAGTAGCGCATGTAATCTGCAACGTTTTGACCCATGATGTGTTTGCGGTGGACTTCAGCATTGAATTCTTTGCTCTCTGAGTCATAGCCAGGGAAGCGCTTGGTACTGTGTGGAATTGAGAGGCCACCATCCACGGCTCCTTTTTGAGCACCAAAGATCTTGTTCCCAGTTGTAGTTCGAGCAAGACCAGCATCAAGGTAGCATGTAAAGGCACCAGGTTGCCCATCCACACTTTCAACATTATACTCATCACCAGTCACTTCAACTTGGCCTTCGTAGACCTTGTCAAGGCCAAATGTGTTGAGAAGCCTGTGAGCCAGCAGCAAAGAAAAGAAACCCAAGAGGGAAGTCAAAAAGAAGATGTGGAGCCGTCCAAAGTTGTCCCTTGCCCAGAAGAAAGATTGTGTGGCTCAGAAGAAGGCTAGCTTCCTTCGGGCTCAGGAATGTGTGGCTGATAGTTAAGACGCCTTCCTTGATTTTCTATGAAGATTTTGGAAAACAAAATAAACTTATTGAACCCAAAAAAACCCAACCACACACACACGTAGATCAAGTGCGTATATAAGGATTATGCAGGCTTCTCTCCACTGTGATGACAAATTGTTATCGAGTTTAGTGCCAGCAATTTAATTCATATGAGCAACAAAAGGGGCAGACACTTTTCTTCAAAACTGGGGAATATGAATCATTTAAATCTCTTTTAAAGGCAACAAAATAGGTATTTTAAAAAAAAACTTACACTTCATAACAGTGTCATAGATTGGTGACAAATCATAAGTCTGACATGGTTTATCAAGCTTTTGTTGCACCTATGTAACTTAACTGGATTCAGTTATTTACCTTTATTGCATATTTCTTGTTGCTGCATCTTTGATTTAGGTGAACTCTGCAAAACACTGTTAGGAATCGGACTTGATGTATCCAGTGTACTAAACATGTTATGTAGTGTGTTTGGAATCTATAGAAAAAAGTTACATTTTAGCATAATGATACCTGACCATCCAAACATTGAGCCAGAAAAATCATGAAAAATGTAAGTGTCTTATGGTGATGTACATCTCTAACTTTTATTAATGAGGAGAAGTGGGCAGACAGCTTCTTTTCTTCTGAAATCTTTCTAGAAAAACTAAACAAATTAAAATACCATAATTCATAGGCACTGCAATTACTTTCTTCTTTATACTCTTTTCCTGCTACAACTCCCATCTCTTAGCAATTTCCATTTATTTATTTACTACATTTATATCCCACCCTTCTCAACCCCGAAGAGGACTCAAGGTGGCCTTACAAAGGCAACAATTTAATGGCATATATTAAAGCATCTGTAAATAAACAAACATGTTTAAACCAAACCAGTTAAAAACATAACATGAAAACATCAATTGAAATCACATTTATGGACTCATGAGTACTGCAAGGCTCAAACTACTCCTGAAATATAAAGATCAGAAATGAACAATTACTAGAATGAACTCAGTATCTCAGAGAAGTGTAATAAACATCATTTTTTTCTACTGCTAATAAAATGGCAATATAGCACCCATGGCGGTAACCTCACTGGGCCAATGGGAATATTAAACACAAATGTCAGGACAAGATAATCTGAATATTAATTAAATCTTTTCTTAGATTGTAATACTGCTAGAGGATATGATGATGGCACCGGGGGGGGGGGGGGAGTGATGATGAATAGTAACTGTTGATTTGTTCTTAGACTTCATGTGTAGGTAAAGTTTGCTCCTCAAAACTCTTTTTCCAACTTGCAGAAAAAATGGATTTGAATAGTCTGATGTGTTGCCAGAAATGAGTACTGTAGTTTGCTAAGCTTGGCAGCAAATCAGTATTACATCTGCAAACCACTAAATGCACTAGCAAACTGCAGTTGCTCAAACTACTCAAATAGCTATTAGAAATCTAGGGATTTAAAACTGCTTTCAGCCAAGTGCAATAGCACTTAATATACCAAATTGAAATTGATATTTTTCACAGGCCAACTACAATAGGGAGCCTATAACATATTGTCTATTCTCATTTCCTGTAATGAGTTCCAGATTTCTTGAGTTGATGTAAAAGTAAGAAATATTTTGTAATTTATTTAGAATGAATATTTTTAAAAAATAAATTCAGTGGGTTTCAGGATAATTTTATTGCTAAATACTATTTTATTATTCAAATATGTTATGTCTATATGAAAACAAGCATGTTGTTATCCATTTTAATGTGTGTTATATCTATGTTTGATATGTATTGTTTGTGTTCCATATTAGGAGAAAGGCAAAATATAAATTAGATGAATATTTAATTCATATTTTTAATTATTTCTGTGTTCACTATTGCTTAAGATGGCTACTGCCAATTATGATGCAGAAACCACCTTCAATGAGATGATTCTGCAAGACCTCCCTGATTCAAAAGACATAAAAAGATAGAAAATAGGGGTAGCAGAAGCAGATCCAACCAAAAGTGTGTTAACAAGGAGAGCTGAACCTAGAACCACAAGCGCTTTATGTTCTTTCCCTACCCGGCTGATCTCATGCAGTTAGATGCATCTAATAGACTGGGCCACAGCTGAGCGGCATGCCTTCCAGTATTTAATTTTCTTCACGTTACAGCAGTTTTGACACAATAAATAACTGATTGCAAAAGTAAATAAAAGTGACCAATTTTTTCAAGTCTATTTGGAATTTAGTAGGCAAAATTCAATGGCTCTAAAGAAGGCATCAAGAAGGAAATTCACCATGTGAAAATTCACCAGCAGAAAACTGCCAAGATCTTACCTCATCAGATTCAGCATTCTGTGTCAATAAAGGCCTGAAGAAAGGCATTTTGATAAAATGTTAACCACCTCAAATGAAACAAAGGCTACAACTGTCTAGCCAATAACGCCTTATAAAACTTTAAAGAGAATAGTGGACTACAGCTCTGAAGAACAAAGTTCAAATCTCCACTCAGTTATGACAATCCAATTTGTAAGCTTGGATAAGGCCCAGCTTTAGCACAGCAGGTTAACCGCCAGCTGCAATAAATCTTGCCAAACAAAAGATTGACAGTTCAAAGCCCAGGTCAGGGAGAGCTTCTGGCCTTTAGCCCAGCTTCTGCCTACCTAGCAGTTTTGTAAAAAGCAATGAGAGTAGATAAATAGGTACCGCTTAAAGTGGAGAGGTGTTTAAGGCACCCATAAGAAAATGACAGAAAATGCCGGCGATTCAATCAAGGAGGAAGTTTACTAACAAAGCTCTTTGGCAGGGAAAGCGGAGCAACAGCACCCCTCGTGGCCGGAATCAAGATCAGCCTCCAAGATGCCGAAAATGGGAAAGCCTATATATACCTCTATCTATATACAGGTATCTGTCTTGTCAAGTGTATAACGGCATTGAATGTTTGCCGTATATGTGTTCTATGATCTGTTCTGAGTCCCTTTCAGAGTGAGAAGGGCAGAATATAAATACTGTAAATAAATAAATAGGTCACACTTTCTCAGCCTGAGAGGAAGGCAAAGGCAACCCCCTTCTGAAGAAATATTGTTAAGGAAACCTTTTGAAAGGGTCCCCTTAGGATTGTCTGAATTTTCTAGGACATGCTTACCCATGATCACTCATCTCAACATCCATGAACACTTCAAGAGAACTATGAGCTGGAGAATGAGAAAGTTAAAGGAAATAATTATATGAAAATACATTTTAAGATGAAAACTAATACTATGAAATGCTTCTGCTGCCCTCTGTGGATGCTCAAGTCCCATGACATACACAATGGCATAGTAAACCAACGTCCCTCATATAAAATAGCAGAATCAAGGTTTGATTTTTTTTTAAGGGGGGAGGCAATTGGTTTTCTGTAACTGAGGATACAGAGGGCCAACTGCGTTTTCATGCAACATCTCCAATGTTCACATCTTTTGGGAAGATAGGTACAAAGTGCTCAAATCTCATAGTTTTTTTTTTACTAGAGTTACTGTTGTAAGGTGGTGTCATTATAAAAAGAAACATCAGCATTGTTTTCAAGAATCTGCTAGTTTAGAACAAAAGTAGATGAATTGCACACATTAGGGATACTGAACAGTCCTTAAGACTCCAGGAAGTTTGTTTCCTGCGCAATCACATTAAAGATTTCTACTTTATTCCTGCTTGTCAAACACTTAGGTTCTATAAGTTACATAACAATGCAGACCTGCTCTATGTGACATACACTGAATTGTCTTTACTTACAGCTGACTCGACTACAGGTAGACAAGGAGTCTTGAGCTGCTTTCTTTTTGGCCACTGCTCTGCTGAGGGATTTCCGAACCACACTTCTCCTTTTGTTACTTTGCGAATACCTCTTTGCAAGGGATACTTTCTTGCTTTTGTGTACTCTAGTTGCATGGCGATGTCCTGACTTGGAACTTGCAGGGCTTCCAGTACTCTCATTTAGTTCCTGGAAAAGCTCCCCTGATGACACCAAGTTGTTAACCAACCCTTGGGCTGGAATTTCTTCCACTCTATTTGATGACTTCCCATTTAAAGCTGCTTGTGGAGATGGTGTATTCCTTAATCTGAAGGCATCGCCCTCTTTTTCAGTCTTTTCTGGTGGCAGCATCATTGCAGTTCCAGCCACATGAACCAAATTGCCATCTGAAAATGCGGCTCTATTTACATAATCATTCGTTTCCTCCTTTACTTCAGCACTTAGACCACCGTTGGTAACAATTACTCTTCCTTCTGGAGATATCTCACTTTGTACTTCTGAAGCTTCTTTAGAACGTCTTGTCATACAATAAGATATGGAATCTGTTATCCCCACATCAAGGCCCTCTTTATTTTGGGAAAGTCTCTGAAAACATGCTGGCTTTATACCACTTCGCATTCTAGATAATCTTAAAAAACAAACAAACAGACAACCGAGAATCAGTGGAGTGTTATTGAAGGCCTTTCATGGCTGGAATCACTGGGTTGCTGTGGGTTTTTCGGGCTGTATGGCCATGATAGGAAAGCATTATCTCCTGAAATTTTGCCCACATCTATGGCATGCATCCTCAGAGATTTTGTTGGAAACTAGGCAAGTGAGGTATATATATCTGTGGAATGTCCCAGATGGGAGAAAGAACTCTTGTCTGCTTGAGGCAAGTGTGAATGTTTCAACTGGCCACCTTGATTAGGATTTACAGGCCTTGTAGCTTCAAAGCCTTGCTGGTTGCTGCCTGGGGGATCGTTTGTTGGGAGGTGTAAGCTCCTCAGACTACACAGAAAAGCCACTGAAATCCACAAGCATGTGGACAATGTTAACTGAAAGGAGGAAATCATAAAAATGAACAAAATCTGGCTACCAGTATTTAAAAAAACTCTAAAATCAGGACAGTATATAAAGAGCAACACTCGAAAAACAGGGGAAATCCAGACATGCTTCTGGAACATGGCCATACAGCCCAGGAAAACTCACAACCCCCCAATCAGTGGAGTATTTCAAATATAAGGCTAGTCTCTAGGCATCAAATACAGTAATTCTTTTTCAGGCCACAGGGTGGCATTATCACCACATTGCAAATATTTCTTACTTGAATATTTTCCCACTCCAACTGAGCATGGCCATACCACATTCCTGTATTTTCTCTATTAGTTACTCCACTGCTTTACCATAGGAATGCCCAAGAACCCACCAGGAGCATGTTTGTGCCAATCACCAATATACAAATATATACTGTACATTAAGGGTGTTTTTTTTAAAAAAAAAATTCATGTCAGGAGCGGCTTGGGAAATTGCAAGTCACTTCTGGTGTGAGAGAATTGGCCATCAACAATGACATTGCCCAGGGGACACCTGGATGTTTTGATGTTTTACCATCCTTGTGGGAGGCTTCTCTCACGTCCCTGAATGGGTAGCTGGAGCTGACAGAGGGGGTTCATCCCCCACTCTCCCTGGATTCGAACCTCTGACCTGTCGGTCTTCAGTCCTACCACACAAAGGATTAACCCACTGCGCCACTGGGGGCTCCTTGCTATGAACTGCAAGTCCTTTTAACAACAGGAGTGGTTGCGGTGAGGGAAATGTTCAAAACAGAACCTTCTCTTGAATGCTGTCTGGACTGATGTCCAAGACATTAAAGGCAACAATATGACAAATTTAGCTTCACCCATGCTGAGTGTAAAGTATACATAATACACAATAATCTTTACTTTTTTGAAAAACAAAAGAGGAAGTATTTTTGCTGTACAGCAGTGGCAGGGTATATAGGGGAAAAATAAAGCATAATAATCAGGAGAAAAACATGATATCGGCAAAAGCTGATGAAAGTTGCATTAAGATACTGACAGTAAATGTCAGGTAAATACTAAATGAACATACTCAGAACTTGGAAAACTGCAAATATTGGAAAATCCACAGGATATATATGGCTCTTTCCCACACAGCTTATTCAAAAGTACAAAACTTAAATATTTAAACAATTACTACCGTTTTCGAGTTAGTTCCTTATTTTCATACTGAAATGATGAGGACCGCTTCTTCTTTCGATGCTTTCTCTGAGATGGTGTTTTGGGCATCAGCTCAGGTTCAGCATTAAAGCTGCTGTTGCAGAATGAAACAAACAACAAAATCCTTGAAAGCTTGCAATTAACAAGAAGCTATGCTGGGCTCCACTGCAGTAGCTCAGAATGCATTTTTATTAAAAGCTTAACATATCTGTCATTGGGATAGCACAGAATGTACGCAAACAACCCTTACTGCTATGGTAAACACGCAACTCAGAAACAGGATGTAGCATATGTCCTCATGGACAAGTTAAACATGAGCCAACAATATCATGTGGTGGCAAAAAAGCCAATGGGATTTTGGCCTGCATAAATAGTATAGTGTCTAGATCCATGGAAACCATGCTATCCCTCTATTCTGCCTTGATTAGATCACACGTGGAATACTGTGTCCAATTCTGGGCATCACAATTGAAAGGAGATGTTGACAAGCTGGAGTGTGTCCAGAGGAGGCTGACTAAAAGGATCAAGGGTCTGGAGAGCAAGCCCTATGAGGAGCGGCTTAAAGAGCTGGGCATGCTTAGCCTGCAGAAGAGAAGGCTGAGAGACTTTATGGCCAATTACAAATATGTGAGGGGAAGTCACAGGGAGGAGGGAGCAGGCTTGTTTTCTGCTGCTAAGGAAAATAGGATGCGCAACAATGGCTTCAACCTATAGGAGATTCCACCAGAACACGAGGAAGAACTTCCCAACTGTAAGAACTGTTTAGCAATGGAACTCTCTGCCCCAGGGTGTGATGGAGGTTCTTTCTTTGGAGACTGGATGGCCATCTGTCAGAAGTGATTTGAATGTGATTTTCCTGCTTTTTGGCAGGAGGTTGGACAGGATGGCCCATGAGGTCTCCTCCAACTCTAGGATTCTATATGCTTAGTATATATGCAGCTTTGCTTTTGCCTCCAAGATGACCACAGTAACTGGGCACTTTGTTACTAATAGTGACTTAACTGTGTATGGTATGCTGTCCAGTGGGGTGGGAAAAGCTGTCATAAAAAGCCACTGAAGAGAGGAATAAACTCATTCAAAGTATAGGGATAGAGGAGAGTCCTCTGCCAAAACCCCTACATAATTTAAATGGATCTGAGAGAAAGAGCAGCAGGATCCAAAGTGATTAAATAAGAACTATTGTTATGTTGGACATAGCATGAGATGATATGCCTCGTTGGAAATGCTGGATAAACAGAAAGCAGGAGGAAAGAAGACGACCACAGCACAGGTGGATAGACTAAGCCAAGGAAGTTACATCACTGAGTTTTCAAGAACTGAGCAAGTTTTCTTGCAGGCTTCTCGTTCATAGATCTGCCACAAGTTAAGTCAAGGTGACGGCCATTAAAAGTAGCACATTACAAACATTACAAAGGGATCATTCTTTTCAAGCATATGTTCTACCTTTCAAACATCTTCAGTGCTTCCTCTTCAATTTCCCGCAACCACGTCAAGTATTTGTATTCGGCACTGAACAGGAAATCTGAGAACTTTTGATTACAGACATCAAGAAGGTGAGTGGGGCCTCTACCCTCGGCCATGGCACTAATTAAAAGACAAGAGGGGGGGGGGAAATCAAGTCATCCCTTAAGTTTATATTTGCATAACAATAACCAAAAAAGGCCAGCTAAAAAATCTCCTAAGAAAGGATTTCCCCCAGGTAGCAACCAGCCAGGCTTTGAAGCTGCAAAGCCATTCAATGCTAATCAAGGTGGCCAATTGTATTTTATTTATTTACAGTATTTATATTCTGCCCTTCTCACCCTGCAGGGGACTCAGGGCGGATTACAATGTACACATACATGGCAAACATTAAATGCCATAGACACACAACACATATAGACCGACAGTCAGAGGCTATTTAACATTCCAATTTTCTGGCCACCAGGGGAGCTGTCGCTTCACCGTCCATCTGCGACACTGATGAAGTACTTCCTGCATTCCTCGCATGCTTTTGCTGAAGATTTTTTTTTATGGCCTCGTAAATTTGTTAAATTAGCCTCCCCACACATAGGTGGTACCTAAATTTCCTACTTGACAGATGCAACTGTCTTTCGGGTTGCAAAGGTCGACAACAAGCTAGACAAATTGGCCGGAAGCGCACTCTGACCCGGCCTGGCTTCGAACTCATGACCTTTCGGTAAGTAGTGATCTTAATGCAGCTGACACCCAGCCAGCTGTGCCAGTCCCAATGGGAACATTCACTCATGCCTCAAACAGCCAAGAGTTCTTTCTCTTACCATGAATCTTCCACAAATATATAAACCTCACTTGTCTAATTTCGAACAGACCTCACAAAACCTCTAAGGATGCCTGCCATAGATGTGGATGTTTTTTTTGTGTCAGGAACAACCGCTCCTGTTGTGAGAGAATTGGCTGTCTGCAAGGACGTTGCCCAGGGGATGCCCGGATGATTTTTTTTGATGTTTTGTCATCCTTGTGGGAGGCTTCTCTCTTGTCCCCGCATGAGGAGCTGGAGCTGATAGAGGGAGCTCATCCGCCTCTCCCTGGATTCGAACCTGCGACCTGTCGGTCTTCAGTCCTGCCAGCACAGGGCTTTAAAATGTCAGGAGTGAATGATTCTAGATTATGGCCAGACAGCCTGGAAAACTCACAACGCAATATATACAGTATCCTGTTCTTATTGTTGCTGACATAGGGAGCACTTTCTACTTGTAGCTTGATTATAGGTCTTGAAAAATTACAGCTCCCAGGATTCCACATCTCTGAGCCATGGAAGTTCGAGTGGTGTCAAACTGCAACATTCACACTGTTGAATTAATGCACTTTGACACAACAGACTGCAATTAAAGCTGAGGTAAAGAGCTAGGAAGGTGTCGTGGTTTGAGATTGGGCTTAATTTACTTCTGACCTTGGGCAAGTCAACCCAGAAAACTCTGTGACAGCTTCACCAGAAGTCTGAAAGTACAACAACAATGCTGTCTACAATTAAAACTGAAGGAGAAAGCAAAGCAGACCAACAATATTAAAGGGAAATAATGTTCCTCCAGAACTTGGCCATATAGCCCGGAAAAACCTACAACAACCTGGAAATAATGACGTTACAAGATGGGAAAAATGAAAATGCCACACCCAAGGCAGTCCTCTTGCAGCAACCTGAAAAAAAAAGTAACACCAAATATTGAACATCAAATGGAAATTATCATAGCTTCTAAGGGCAATTACTTCCACAGATAGCAACGCCACATCGCCTGCTGAAAAGTATGTAATTGGTCCCTTGGAGTGCATCTACACTTAAGAATTAATGCAGTTTGATACCATTTTAACTATGGTATCCTGAGAGCTGTAGTCTTTAGCCAAACAAGTCTCAAGCCTGCTACTCAGGGAGACAAGAAGCGAAAAAACCTATCTCCTTCCCTTCCGCAGAACTCGTTTTAGCAGCCTCACAACCCAATTTATCTGCTACACAAAGAAAACCAAAACATCCACCCAAGCGCCCCACGTACAACAGCGCTCCCCGAGCTGCACAAAATGCGCCCCACGCCTCGCTCCTGAACGCATGCGCACGAGAGCCCTGCCGCTTGAAACGACCCGGCCCCTTCCGCCAGTACTTCGAAAGGGGAGGGGGGAAACCTTTCGAGCAAGTGTTCCTGATTGGTCCTGAAGGCTTAAAGGGCTCACTCTGAAGTCCCGCCTCTACAGTTTCACCTCGGTGAAGGGCAGCAGCTCGCATAAATACGCGCACGCGCACTAGTATGTCGAGATTTGTTGGCTCAGAGGCGCGCTGAGGCAAAAGAGAGGACAGGGGAAGCAGGAAGGGGGCGCGTGCGCACTTTCTATAGTAGCATCTCCTCATAGAGCCTTGGGTTGGTTTGAGCGTTGAACTAAGAGTGCATTTATTTATTATTATTTATTTATTTGCTTCATTTCTATACCGTATTTTTCAGCCCTTAACAGGCGACTCAATGCGGTTTACAGTGCAATTAAAACATAACAATGCAACAAACAGGATCAACAACATCGATCCACAACAATTAACAATCAAACAAGACAAATCAACAAAACAACAGACATAACGCCTCAGTTGAAATCAGATCCGTTCTCATAGTCCTTGTGCCATTCCTATGTTCCATTTACCGTCTTCCTTGATTGGTTGCACTGCTTAGCCAAACGCTTGTTCATAAAGCCAGGTCTTAACCATTATCCGAAACTTCAGCAACGAAGGTGCCTGCCTGATGTCTGCCGGCAAGGCATTCCATAGCCGAGGGGCCACCACTGAGAAGGCCCTGTCTCTCGTCCCCGCCAAGCGCGCCTGTGACGCAGGCGGGATCGAGAGCAGGGCCTCCCCAGACAATCTTAATGTTCTAGTCGGTTCATAGGTGGAGATGCATTCGGAGAGGTAAGCGGGGCCAGAACCGTTTAGGGATTTATAGGCTAAAGCCAGCACCTTGAATTGTGCCCGGTAGCGGATTGGCAGCCAGTGGAGCTGGCTCAGCAGAGGAGTGGTATGCTCCCTGAGTGCCGCTCCCGTTAGCAACCTGGCTGCCGAGCGCTGGACCATCTGAAGCTTCCGGGCAGTCTTCAAGGGCAACCCCACGTAGAGCGCGTTGCAGTAATCAATCCGGGATGTAACCAGAGCGTGGACTACCGTGGCCAAATCTACACTGGGGAATGAATGCAGTTTGACACCACTTTAGTTTCTTGAGGCACCAGCACTATTTCACAGAGAAGGCTAAAGGCCTTGTGAAAATATGACTCCGGGATATTATAGCATTGAGCTAGGGCTGTTCCAAGTGGTATCAAACTGCATTAATTCTCCAGTGTATAGATGCACCCTAACATAAACGAAGAAATCCGCTTCCTCAAGCGCAGCATCCCGTCAGTTAGTTGGTACTTTAAAGAGTTGCTGTGAGCTTTCCGGGCTGTATGGCCATGTTCTAGATGAAGCATGCTCTCCTGGCCTTTCGCCCACATCTGTGGCAGGCATCCTCAGAGGTTATGAGGTCTGTTGGAAACTAGGCAAGTGGAGTTTACATATTTGTGGAAAGTCCAGGGTGGGAGAAAGAACAGCCACCAGGCTGTTTTTTAAACAGAAACAGATTTTAATTAATTAATGAGATTTAATACTTTAAATGAATGTAATTACTGGATTTTATTATGTACTTGCTGTCCCCTGCCACGAGTTGCTGTGGACCAGTCTGTGTATATGTATTTTGTGTGTGTATATATTTATGTATATATGTGTATATATTTATGTATATATGTGTCTCTTCTGCTTTGCTTTTCAGTTTTTTAATGAGTGATGGTCACTCATTGGCCTGATATGTATATTGTGTCCAAATTTGGTGTCAATTCGTCTAGTGTATTTTGAGTTATGTTAACCCCACAAACGAACATTACATTTTTATTTATATAATTTTATTATGTGTACATTGGAGACATTGAATTGTTGCTGGCTGGAAGCTGCCCTGAGTCTCCCCCTGGGGGTTGAGAAGGGCGGGGTACAAGTATCTGAAATAATAATAATAATAAATAATAATAATTGTCTGCTTGAGGCAAGTGTGAATGTTGCAATTGGCCACCTTGATTAACATTTAATGGCCTTGCAGCTTCAAGGTCTGGCTGCTTACTGCCTGGGGAATCCTTTGTTGGGAGGTGATTAGTTGGCCCTGATTTATTCTTGTCTGGAATTCCCCTGTTTTTGAGGATTGCTCTTTATTTACTGTTTTGATTTTAGAGTTTTTAAATACTGGTAGCCAGATTTTGTTCATTTTCATGGTTTCCTCCTTTCTGTTGAAATTGTCCAGGTTTGTCAATTTTAATGGCTTCTCTGTGTAGTCCGAGGAGCTAACACCTCCCAACAAAGGAGCCCCCAGGCAGCAACCAGCCAGGCGTTGGAGCTACAGGGCCATTAAATGATAATCAAGGTGGCCAGTTGCCACATTCACACTTGCCTCAAGCAGACAAGAGTTCATTCTCCTACCCTGGACATTCCGCAGATATATAAATCCCATTTGTCTAGTTTCAAACAGATCTCACAACCTCTGAGTATGCCTGTCATAGATGTGGGCGAAACGTCAGGAGAGAATGCGTCTGGAACATAGCCAAACAGCCCGGAAAACTCAGTAATTCCGGCTTCAACAACAGTATTAAATCCTGTGGTTGCCTCCTTCCTGCAGAGTCCTGGGGCTTGTAGTTTAGTGAGGCCCAGGAACCCCCCTGGCTGAGCATTTTGAAGTCCCCTCCCCTAAACTACAATCCCCAAGATTCTGCAGGAGGGATGCACTCTCGCTTTGAAGTCTCGTGTGACCCCGGGTTTGCCCTTCCCTCCGTCCACCTGGGCAGCTGCGTCTCAGCCAATGGCTGTCCCCGTTCGGGAGGCGCGCGCTGCTGATTGGACCGCGGGTTGTGACGTAGTTTGAAAATAAAATATTTGAACGGCGGCAAGCCTGGGTTGCAGGCGTTGAGAGCGCGGGTCGTCGTTAACAGTTGGCTGCGGAAGTGTTGGCTCCGGAGCTGGCTGTATTCCCCAAGCAGCAATGGCGGGGAGCACAAAGGGTAAGTCCTGGATCGGGAGAAGGCGGGCTGCGTGGCCTTAAGGGTCGCCCGCCTCCGCCTCGCATCCTTCCCTTCGTGCACAGGGAATCAGAGCTGGAAGAGACCTGATGGGCCATCCAGTCCAACCCCCTGCCAAGAAGCAGGAATATTGCATTCAAATCACCCCTGACAGATGGCCATCCAGCCTCTGCTTAAAAGCTTCCAAAGAAGGAGCCTCCGCCCCGGAGTGTGGAAGCTTTTAAACAGAGGCTGGATGGCCATCTGTCAGGGATGATTTGAATGCAATATTCATGCTTCTTGGAAGAGGGTTGGACTGGATGGCCCATGAGGTCTCTTCCAGCTCTTTGATTCTATGGTTCTATGAACTGGGTTATTTGGAAGTGTATACACCAGGCCTGGGCCAACTTGGGCCCTGCAGGTGATTTGGACTTAGGAATGGTGGGAGTTGGAGTCCAAATCATCTGCAGGGCCCAAGTTGGCCCAGGCCTGGTATACACGCAATTATTTCATACACAATGTTTTTAATAGTTCTGTGCATGAAACATTTTGAGTATATTGAACCATCCCAAAACAAAGAGAACAAACCTTATTCTCCTGGTTGGATGATTTCAAAGCCTTTGGAGTTTCTGGGTAAGAGATGCCCACCCTATAGATTGCCCCCCAATATGTTCAGTTGAACCCCTCCCATCTTCCAGGTCTGAAATACTCCAGAATTTGATGCATGAGATAGCCAGCCAGCCCTTGGTTTTCCGATGTTAAAAACACATCTGGCCCCAACATTTTGGCTAAGGGATGCTCAGCGTGTTGTTATTGTGACTGTCAGAGGTTTGGAGTATTATATCATTTCTAAAGTGAGGCCCTGGTGGCGCAGCGGATTAAAGCTTGTTGACCGAAAGGTTGGCGGTTCAAATCCAGGGAGCGTGGTGAGCTCATAGAATCAAAGAGTTGGAAGAGACCTCATGGGCCATCCAGTCCAACCCCCTGCCAAGAAGCAGGAATATTGCATTCAAATCACCCCTGACAGATGGCCATCCAGCCTCTGCTTAAAAGCTTCCAAAGAGGGAGCCTCCACCACACTCCGGGGCAGAGAGTTCCACTGCTGAACGGCTCTCACAGTCAGGAAGTTCTTCCTAATGTTCAGATGGAATCTCCTCTCTTGTAGTTTGAAGCCATTGTTCCGCGTCCTAGTCTCCAAGGAAGCAGAAAACAAGCTTGCTCCCTCCTCCCTGTGGCTTCCTCTCACATATTTGTACATGGCTATCATATCTCCTCTCAGCCTTCTCTTCTTCAGGCTAAACATGCCCAGTTCCCCAAGCCGCTCCTCATAGGGCTTGTTCTCCAGACCCTTGATCATTTTAGTCGCCCTCCTCTGGACACATTCCAGCTTGTCAATATCTCTCTTGAACTGTGGTGCCCAGAATTGGACACAATATTCCAGATGTGGTCTAACTAAAGCAGAATAGAGGGGTAGCATTACTTCCTTAGATCTAGACACTATGCTCCTATTGATGCAGGCCAAAATCCCATTGGCTTTTTTTGCCGCCACATCACATTGTTGGCTCATGTTTAACTTGTTGTCCATGAGGACTCCAAGATCTTTTTCACACGTACTGCTCTCGAGCCAGGCGTCCCCCATTCTGTATCTTTGCATTTCATTTTTTCTGCCAAAGTGGAGTATCTTGCATTTGTCACTGTTGAACTTCATTTTGTTAGTTTTGGCCCATCTCTCTAATCTGTCAAGATCGTTTTGAATTCTGCTCCTGTCCTCTGGACCATTGGCTATCCCTCCCAATTTGGTGTCGTCTGCAAACTTGATGATCATGCCTTCTAGCCCTTCATCTAAGTCATTAATAAAGATGTTGAACAGGACCGGGCCCAGGACGGAACCCTGCGGCACTCCACTTGTCACTTCTTTCCAAGATGAGGAGGAAGCATTAGTGAGCACTCTCTGTGTTCGTCCACTTAACCAATTACAGATCCACCTCACCGTAGTTTTGCCTAGCCCACATTGGACTAGTTTCCTTGCCAGAAGGTCATGGGGGACCTTGTCGAAGGCCTTACTGAAATCCAGGTACGCTACATCCACGGCATTCCCCGCATCTACCCAGCTTGTAACTCTATCGAAGAAAGAGATCAGATTAGTCTGGCATGACTTGTTTTTGATAAATCCATGTTGACTATTAGTGATGACTGCATTTGTTTCTAAGTGTTTGCAGACCGCTTCCTTAACAATCTTTTCCAAAATCTTGCCCGGTATCGACGTGAGGCTGACCGGACGGTAGTTGTTTGGGTCATCCTTTTTTCCCTTCTTGAAGATTGGGACCACATTGGCCCTCCTCCAATCTGCTGGAACTTCTCCCGTTCTCCAAGAACTCTCAAAGATGGTTGCCAGTGGTTCCGAAATGACTTCCGCTAGTTCCTTCAATACTCTGGGGTGTAGTTGATCTGGCCCTGGGGACTTGAACTCATTAAGAGCGGCCAGGTATTCCTGGACGACTTCTTTCCCAATTTGGGGTTGGATGTCCTCCAATCCCTCATCCACTCCATCTTGCTGAGGTTGAAGACTCTCTTTTTGTGAGAAGACCGAGGCAAAGAAGGCATTAAGTAGTTCTGCCTTTTCCCTATCCCCTGTCAGCATTGCCCCATCTTCTCCCACTGTTAGGCCCAGCTTCTGCCAACCTAGCAGGTCAAAGACATGCAAATGTGAGTAGATCAGTACGTACCACTTGGGCGGGAAGGTAATGGGACTCCATGCAGTCATACTGGCCACATGATCTTGGAGGTGTCTATGGACAATGCCGGCTCTTTGGCTTAGAAATTGAGATGAGCACCACCCTCGCAGAGTCAGACATGACTAGACTTAATGTCAAGAGGAAAACTTTTACCTTTAAAGTAACAATAAGTGAGTATAAGTCTCAGTACCATTCCAGCAGCAAGAATTAAGGACTTAATCACTCGGTTAGTCTTGAGTAATTTACAGCCAAGGTGGGATAACTTGAAAGAGTAATAAAGAAGCACAAGCTTCTCTGTTACATGTGTTGGGAGGAGTTTCTGGAGATGTCGTGGTGAGGTGCTGTTGCCAGAGTGTTGAGCTGATGGAGATGCAGATACAGAGAAGCTTAAGGTCCACGCTCTTGTTACATCCTGTATAGCAGAGGTCCTCAAACTAAGACTAAGGGGTTGGATGCGGACCTTCAAGGTCATTTACCTGGCCCTTGCTCAGGGTCAGCCTAAGTCTGAAACGACTTGAAAGCACACAACAACAACAACAATCCTATCTCATCAGCCCAAAGTAGGCCCACACTTCCCACTGAAATACTAATAAGTTAATATTTATTAAAATTGTTCTTCAGTTTAATTATTGTATTGTTTTTAAGTGTCTTTTGCACTACAAATAAGATATGTGTGGTTCACATAGGAGTTCATTCATGTTTTTTTCAAATTATAATCAGGCCCTCCTAACAGTTTGAGGGATTGTGACCTGGCTCTCTGTTTAAAACGTTTGAGGACCCCTGCTGTATAGACTAGTGCAAACATGGTCTACATAGGGTTGCCTTTGAAGACTGTTCAAATGGTCCAATGGGCGGCACCCAGATTGCTCACCGGAGCGAGGTACAGGGAGCAAATAACTCTCCTGTTACGTCAGCTCCACTGGCTGCCAGTCTGCTTTTGAGAACAATTCAAAGTGCTGGCTTTAGTCTATAAAGCCCTAAACCAGTGGTTCCCAACCTGTGGGTCCCCAGATGTTTTGGCCTTCAACTCCCAGAAATCCTAACAGCTGGTAAACCGCCTGGGATTTCTGGGAGTTGTAGGCCAAAACACCTAGGGACCCACAGGTTGAGAACCACTCCCCAAAATGTTCCCAGCCTACCTGTCCGAATGAATCTCCCCCTATAAACCCACCTGGGAGATCGTCTGGGGAGGCCCTGCCCTCAGTCTCAGCCCCCTTGCAAATGTGACTGGTGGGGACGAGAGAAAGGGCCTTCTCAGTTGTGGCTCCTTGGCTATGGAGCTCCCTCCCCAGTGACAATCGATCAGCCCCCTCTCTCCTTGCCTTCAGAAGGAAGGTAAATATTTGGCTGTGTGATCAGGCTTTCGGAGAATAGTGCAGAGCAATAACAGATTTGGAATATGTGCAATGACTATGGATTGGCTTGGACTACAATTAAGGATGGAATGATTTTAATATGAAATGAAATGTTTTTAAATATTTAATATGTATTTTAACATTTTGGAATTGTATGTGCTTTAAGGCATTGAATAATTGCCTCTCTGTAAGCCGCCTTGAGTCCCCTGCAGGGTTGAGAAAGGTATAAATACGGTCAATAAATAAATAATGAAGACGATATAAACTGACTGGGGGTATAATGTGTTGGAAAGAAAGGCTGAATGAAGAGAGTCAAGAACTTCTGCTAGACTTTTGTAAATAGTGCTGTATAAAGTTTTCTATAAAATATACAAGTTGTGCTTGCCTGCTCCTTAACTGGAAGGGGAGTGCTTCTGCTGAAGTAGGGGGTTGGTTTGTTGCTAAATAAAGAACTCCAGCCAATTTGCTGTTACAGTGGTTACTATATGGGTGTTCAAGAGAAGTTGCAGTTTGTGTGTCCCTCCTTATCACAATTCACTTCCTCGTCACTTGTTACATTTGGAGGAAATACTGAAAGTAAGCCAGCACTGAGACTTGGTGGTATACATAGGGGAGATTGTTCTGTGCTTTGGGTGCCATTGGGAAGAAGACACTTCAATTCCTTGCTGCCAAATGAAAATCTACAAACTCTGGCACAGTCAATAGTGATTTTTTTTTTCCTGATGGCATTGGGATCTGACAATCACCTTGTGGCTTGAGGCAGGATACATGTTCTGGAACAGCTGTTCCAGGAGCTCCAATTTTGTGCTTTGCACTGAGTGTTTGTTTATAGTTCTAAGTTTCAGGGACTCTGCAGATAGGTGGCTTTTGGCTGCATTCATGGAGCAAGCCACCTGTCAATTATCATTGGGTTCCCTGGTTCCACCCCCTTTCTAGGCTTTGGAGGGAAGGGAGCCTTTTCACGTTAGTCACAGCAAGGTTAGCCAATGTATAGGATGTGTTTACGTCCCCTGTACAAAGGCTTCAGCCTTTAAGAGCTCCAGGGAAAGAATGCCAGGGAAGCATTCCCACAGCTTTAAGAGTCTCCTAAGAACTCCAGGGATTCCTTCCTACAGCCTTGGGAGTTTCCAGGAAGACAGCCTTAAACTCTAAAGAACATCCATTGCCTGTCTGGTAGGTCCTCTCAGTGAAGGAGTTCGGCCTGGCAGAGGAGCCCACACCAGTGAGGGTTGGATTTTAGTTAGCCTTGGGAGAAGTTAAATAGGGGAATTTTCCTTTGAAGAAAGTTATTGAAGCTAGTGCCTGTTCCCTGTGGACAAGTTTGAGAGAACTTATACTTTACCAAGAAAGCTTTACAATTCCTGTTTGATTCATTAATAAAAGACTTTGTTGTACCTTTTAAGCCATTTGAAGATTCCTCTTGTAAAGGAAGCCTCTGAGAACTTTTCCTAGGGCCCCTGGCTTCCCGCTGGGTAAAGGTTACACATCCTATATCTAAAGTCAACTAGCTATAGGCCCAGAGGCGACAGAACAGTACAAGAAGGTTAAAACTGTGAGATAAAACAAAACACTATTAAAAAAACAAAGAAGAAATATTCTCAGCTAAAATGCAGGTTGACAAGCCAGAAATATTCCTAAAGATAATTTGGCCTTTTGTTGTGCAGTCAGCCCTCTATATTTGCTGGGATTAGGAGCATGGGGTCCTTGAGAAAGCGAAACATTCCCTATAAAGAAATTACTTTTCTTACCTAAGAGAACACCTCTCTGGGAATCTCAGGGTCCTCCATTGTGACTGAAGGAAGTTGACATTGGCCCCCTTCTACACTGCCATATAATCCAGTTCAAAGCAGATAATCTCAGTTTTATATGGCAGTGTAGAAGGGGCCAAGGACCCACTGGAAAACTTGGAATTCCTTGAGATAATATTTTGATAAAGTCTGTCAATAATAATAATAGGTTCTTGTGGGTTTTTTTCGGGCTATAGAGCCATGTTCTAGAGGCATTTCTCCTGACGTTTCGCCTGCATCTATGGCAAGCATCCTCAGAGGTTGTGAAGTCTGTTGGAAGTAGGAAAAATGGGTTTATATATCTGTGGAATGGCTGGGGTGGGGCAAGGAGCTCTTCCCTGCTGCAGTTAGGTGTGAATGTTTAGCTGATCACATTCATTAGCATTTGAAGGCCTGCCTGAGCCTGGGAAAATCTGTTGCTGGGAGGTGTTAATCTGTGCCTGGTTTTTTCCTCTCTGTTGTTTAGCTGTTATAATTTTAGAGTTTTTTAATACTGGTAGCCAGATTTTGTTCATTTTCATGGTCTCTTCCTTTCTGTTGAAATTGTCCACATGCTTGTGGATTTCAATGGCTTCTCTGTGTAGTCTGACATGGTGGTTGTTGGTGTGGTCCAGCATTTCTGTGTTCTCAAATAATATGCTGTGTCCAGGCTGGTTCATCAGGTGCTCTGCTATGGCTGACTTCTCTGGTTGAAGTAGTCTGCAGTGCCTTTCATGTTCCTTGATGCGTGTCTGGGCGCTGCGTTTGGTGGTCCCTATGTAGACTTGTCCACAGCTGCAGGCGAAACGTCAGGAGAAATGCCTCTAGAACATGGCTCTAGAGCCCGAAAAAACCCACAAGAACCTAGTGATTCCAGCCATGAAAGCCTTCTACAATACAATAATAATAATCTTTATTTATACCCTGCCACCATCTCCCCAGTGGGGACTCAGAACAGCTTACATGAGGCCAAGCCCAAACAACAAATTACAATAAAATAAAACCAAAAAACAACCAAAAATGCAAACAATAAACAACATCATAATTGCATAAAACATGTAAATATATAACAATATAAAATTACAATAGGTGCAATCACAATGGGTGGGCTACATGTTATGATTAAAAGAGAGACTAATTAAAACTCGGGCGAGATAAAAAAGAAACAGATTATTTGCGAAGGAGGGCTCATTATAGCGGGGGTTGTGGAATCAAGCTTTCTCACAAAGGGGAAGGGGCGACACAACGTATACTCCAGTGACAGAACGTTGAGGCTAAGCAGTAGTGTGGAATTGTATACCTACTCTCCAAAGGCGCAGCGGAAGAGCCAGGTTTTAAGGTCCCTTTTAAAGGTTTCTAGGGTAGAGGCTTTCCAAATTTCTCCAGGTAGTGAGTTCCAGAATCGGGGGGCCACAGAGGAGAAAGCTCTATAAATCCATAAAAGTCAAAGCCGCAAATGTGGTGGGCCAATCATATAAGGCAGTGGTTCTCAACCTGTGGTTCCCCCAGGTGTTTTGGCCTAGAAATCCCAGCCAGTTTACCAGCTTGTTAAGATTTCTTGGAATTGGAGGCCAAAACTTCTGTGGGCCCACAGGTTGAGAACCATTGTTATTGATGTGAAGATACTGAAAATATGGATATTTATACATGTATTGTATGCATGTTGGAAGCACTGAAATGTAGGAAAATCAGATTCTCTCTGTATTAGGTAGCCAAGCTGACAGGACAAAATGATTGTGAAGATCTGTGTCCAAAGCACAGTCAAGAGGAGGGGTGTATATGAACATTTTAGGGGGAAGATAGGAACAGCACGGACAGATAGAGGTAAAAAGAAGTGGTGCTCTCCCCCTGTCCTGATAGGTCAAAAGTAGGCCCCTTGATGGATCTATGTGAGCTGAATCTTAGTATCTCTAACCTACTGTAAGCTGCTCTATAGATATGAGACATGCCCCATTCATGTAGAAAGCTCTAATTTGATATTTCTATGATGCTAAAGTGACGTAGTGGGGGATGTTAACGTATGTAGGAGCATGTTTCATTGTTTGCCTGTATTTGAAGATGTATAAAAGGGAAAGTCAACGCTTTTATCCTCACCCTGCTTTGCTTTCGGAGGAAATTCCACAGCAGAGTCTCAGCTGAAAATAAAACCATACTTTTCTGCCTCTTGGTATTATCTCTCCTATCATCCACAACACTATAAGGCATTGCATGCTACCAATATTTTACATTTATTTCTGGAGTTAACTGGTATAGCCAGTAGGGATTCTTCATTCCTATAGCAATAGGCATATGATTAGAGCCCCTTCTACACTGCCGTGTACCCCAGGATCTGATCCCAGATTATTTGCTTTAAACTGGATTAAATGAGTTTCCACTGCCTGATAATCTGGGATCAGATCCTGGGATATAGGGCAGTGTAGAAGGGACCTAGGTGCCTAATCTAACAGAACTTCCAAACTGTGTGTCACAACATGTTAGTGTGTTGGTTGCAGTTTGCAGATATGCCACACAAATGTAACAGGACCAATATTTTAGTGTTGTGCCATGTGATTAATACCCCAGCATTCTGCCCTCTTGATCTTTAAAGGCCAGTTCTGAATTTATATTTTCTTTTATATATGTTACTACCCCCCTCTTTTTTACTGAAGCCGATGCTTGATATACCTTACCTAGTTTTTTATTTTCCAGATACGCTATGTGTTTATGGGTGATATGAGTTTCCTGTAAAGCAATTATCTGGCAATTTTTTTTCTTAAATTCTCAAAAACTTTATTTCTTTTATTTCCCGAGTTCAGTCCGTTAACATTATTACAGTAAAACTTTAAGCTGGCACACATATCAGCAGGTACTTTCTTGTTGTCTTTCTAGTTCTCCTTCTTCTTGCTGTTGTTCTAGTTTTTCTTTTTCTTCTTCCCTGTTTTCCAGTTTTCCAGAGGCTTCTTCAAACATAGGTTCCGTTCTTAGGTCTGTTCCTGTTGTCCTTGTCAAGTCTAATCTGTAATTTCTTGGGTCTAGATCTTCCTTTTGTGGCGATGTTGTACGTTGTCTCTTTGTCTGTTTTCCTTCCTGTTGTCTTCCTTCGGGTCCTCTCTCTCTTTCTTCCAATATGCTTTCGTAAAATTGTCTTGCCTTCTCCACTTCTCTTTATTTTAAAATTGTCTTGCCTTCTCTTTATTTTATTTTGTTATTTGTTTAATGCTAATCTTTGGGGGTGATGGGTGATGGGTATATTAAATTGTTCTTTCGTTACCTTTTACTCAGTTTCTTCTCTATTTGTTTCTTTTCTTGTCTTTGCCTTCTGCGCGTCCCTCCGCCTGGCCTCTCTTTCTTTGTTCGCTGTCCCGTGCCTTTCGTTCTTCGCCGCTTGTGTGCCTTTATTTACCTTCCCCTTTACGTTTCCTGTCTCCTTCTTCCTGTTTTCCTCCCGTCCTCGTACTTCCTCTCGCTGTCTTTTATCTTCTCGTTTCCTCTTGCGTTCTCTTCTCGCGTTTTCTTCTCCTCCTAATCTCGGCACCCTCGACTTCTCACGTGGACTCTCTCCTCTTCTCGCGAGAGCTCACTCGGCCTCCTCCTTATCTTGCTATCGGCTCCGCAGACAAAACAATCTTCCCAAGGTCAGTCCTTGTTCCTTGTTCCTTTAATTATTTAATTATTTAATTATTTTCTCTTACTTTCCGTTTAACTCTGTCTAGACTCCTTAGTTATTTGAGCATTCGAGCTTGTTTTCTTGCTTTCGTTCATTTAGTTATTGCACTCTTTTTCTCTCGTGTCTTTTGCTTTCCAGCTTCTTATTTCTCTCTCCTCTTTCTCCTTCCCTCTTTCCCTCTCAGGGGATTTCCGAGGGTTCTCCTTTCTCCGGTCTCTTCTTTCTCTCCATTTGTCCACTTCTATCGCTCCTTCATTCTCTATTCACATGGAAGGGGTCTCCCTCCTCCCTCTCCGAATCCTTTTCTTTTCTTACTCACTTTTTGGTTCGGTTCTTGCTTCTTTTTCGCTAAAATGCGCGTGGTAGAGGATAGGTCGGGCTTGATGCCCTCTCGCCCAGCCTAGACCCGCCGTACCTCGGGCGCCTTACCGGGTCTTTTGGGTGGTCCCCTCTTGAGGAAGGGACCCCCCTTTAGACCATTGGCGGCATCCCCGGTTCCGCTGTTCCCCTCGTATCAATCCACGCCGGGGAAGGGAGCTGTCGCTCTACCCGGTCTCTCGGCTTGGGCTGGCACACGCCGGAGCTCTAGTGTGCCTGACTCCTCTCCATCTTCGCGCACCGGAAGTCTACAACGTATACATGCCGAACGAGGCAAAATCAAAATTTCTAAAAGAACTAGAAGGAAATATAATAAAACAGGAATTTGATAAAATAATTATATTAGGAGATTTCAATTGCGTACTAGATGTTAAAAGAGACAAAACGACCAATCCAAACGATACCAAACAAACAGGAAAAGAAAAGAAAACATCAGGAAACATGCCAAAGACACTATTAAACTTGCTAGAAGAAATGAAAATGAAAGATGTATGGAGACATAATAACGAAAATGAGCAGGACTATACTTACTTCTCGGCCAGACATAAGTCTTGGTCGAGAATAGACATGATCTGGGCATCTGCATCCCTCTTGCCCAAGGTGAAAAGCATAAAGATTCTAGCAAGAACAGAGTCAGACCACTGCCCATTAATGATGGAAGTTAGGGAAGGGAGAAAAGATTGGAAATGGAAACTAGAAGACAATCTATTACTGAAGGACGAAGACATCAGGAGATGCAAAGACAAGTTGAAAACATATTTCGAGGAAAATGATACTGACAAAACAAGCATATTCACCTTGTGGGAAGCGGGTAAAGCAGTTATGCGCGGATATTTTATACAACTAAAAGCAAGGAAAAAAAGGGAAAAAATAGAGAAACAGAGAGAGCTAATGGACAAAATAGAAATGGAAGAGAGGAAATTAAAAGAAAATCCAAGAAACAAGACGGCTTCGGACAATATAGCTAAATTACAGAAAGAGAAAGAATATCTAGAGCTAGAAGAGAGAGCTAAAAACCTGAAGTATATAAAAGCTGATTATTTTCAAAACGCGAATAAACCGGGGATCTGGTTGGTAAGAAGATTAAGAAGGAAGAGAGAAGCGAGAATTATTACAAGAATAAGAATGAATGAGAAGAAGTAACAGAAGAAGGAGAAGTGCGAAAAAAATTTGAGAAATACTATAAGACACTATACCAGGATGAACAAATAAAAAATGAAAAAATTATGGACTATTTAGCAAAGAGGAAAATCCAAAAGATTTCAGAAAAAGAAAGGGAGGCACTCAACGGGGAGATATCCGGGGCGGAAATACAGAAAGCAATAAAAAACCTGAGATTAAATAAGGCACCGGGCCCAGACGGGTATACAGCAATATACTATAAAAAATTACAAAAAGAAATAACACCGTACCTAAAAAAAGTAATGAATGAAATTAGAGAAACTAAAGAGATCCCCCCCACTTGGAAACAAGCCAATATATGTGTGATACCGAAGGAAAACAAAGATCCGGAGAAAGTAGAAAATTATAGGCCAATATCACTCCTAAATCTAGATTACAAACTCTTTAGCAACATACTAGCGGAAAGATTTTAAAAATTCCTTGTAAATTGGATCAAAGAGGAACAAACGGGTTTCCTTCCGGGGAGAAATCAATGTGAAAATGTAAGAACGATAATAGACCTTATTGAATATTACGAAAAACACATACAAAAAGAAGTGATGTTCCTCGCAATCGACGCGGAAAAAGCGTTTGACAAAATAAACTGGATTTTTTAAAAATTACTTTTCAGAGAAATGGACTTAGGATTTTATATAATAAACTCAATTGAGGCAATATACAAAACACAGTACTCAAGAATAGTAATAAACGGACAGGAAAGCAGGGAAATTGAAATACGGAAAGGAACGAGACAAGGATGCCCCTTGTCTCCCCTAATATTTATTTTAACACTAGAAGTACTATTAAATAGTATAAGAGACAACGAGGAACTTAGGGGAGCAAGAATAAATGGGTATTCCTACAAGTGTAGGGCATCCGCAGACGATTTAATTTGTATTATCGAAGAACCAAACAAAAATTTGAATAAATGGTTAGAGACAATTGAAGAATATGGAACAGTGGCAGGGTTCAAACTAAATTTAGGAAAAACTGAAGCTATAACAAAGAATATATCAAAGAAAAAATTAGAACAACTTAAAGAAAACAGCAAGATAAAAATCGTCTCGAAACTTAAATACTTAGGAATTATCATCACACCCAAAAATTCACAGCTCCTGCAAAACAATTACATAAGAGTTTGGAAAGAGATAAAGAAAGATCTAGAGAATTGGAGATATCTGAAAATTTCACTCCTGGGGAGGATATCCTGTATCAAGATGAATGTGCTTCCAAGAATGTTATTTCTTTTTCAAAATTTACCTATAATCAGAACCCAAAAAAATATAAAAGAATGGAACAAGGATATTAGGAAATTCATTTGGCTCAACAAAAAACCGAGAATAAACAACAAAAATCTAACCGATGAGAGGGAAAGAGGAGGACTGGCCCTCCCAGATTTGGGCCTCTATGCAGAAGCCTGCGCACTAGCATGGGCGGCGGATTGGATTAGATTGAAAAAAAGATAAAATCTTAAACTTGGAAAGCTTTGATCTCCGTAGGGGGTGGCATGCTTATATTGGCTATGAGAAACTAAAAATCGAAAAAAAAATTGGTAATCACTACATAAGGGCGGCAATTATTAAAACCTGGAATAAATATAAAAAAAGGATGTACAGCAAAATACCAACATGGATCTCCCCACTAGAATCGTGTCAGAGAAAGGAATTGGGTTGGATAAAATGGCCAAATTATAAAGAATTAATAAAGGAAGAAAAAAATGAAGTATCCCTAAGACCACTAGCTGAAATGAAACTAATTTACCCAAACATGACTTGGCTCCAATACAGGCAGGTACAAGAATTCTTTGGCAAGGATGAAAAGACAGGATTCGAAAAAAAAGGAAATAAATGGGACAGGATATGGGAACTGGAGAAGAAAAAGATATCTAAGATATACAAAGAACTACTCAGGTGGAATACTGAAGAAGAAGAGATAAAAGAATGTATGGTGAAATGGGCTAGAAATGTGGGAAGAAAAATAAGAACAGAAGAGTGGGAAGAGATATGGAAGAAAAAATTGAAATATTTAAAAGCATACGACCTGAGAGAAAATTGGCTTAAGGTCTTCTTCAGATGGTACATGACCCCGGCTAAAATAAACAAATACTATAAAAAGGCAAACTCAAAATGTTGGAAGTGTGGATCAATAGAAGGAACGATGTTCCACATGTGGTGGCGGTGTAAAAACACAAGAAGCTACTGGAAGGAGATACAAGTAACATTACAGAAAATTTTGAAAATCAAAATTCCTCTAAAACCGGAAATATTCCTACTGGGCATCACGACAAATGTTAAAAAAGACAAGAACACAGACAAACTACTATTTTTGGCAACAACAGCGGCAAGGATATGTCTTGCCAAATATTGGAGGAAGAAAAAAGTTCCACAGTTAGGGGAGTGGATAAGGAAAATACTAGAGGTGAGAAACATGGACAGACTGAGCTTTATTATCCAAAGAAGCAAAGGGATAATGGAAACTGATTGGACAAAATTTAAAGAATACTTAAAGCTAGAAAAGTAAGTTCAAGAATAAGCTAGTTAGAAGAGACGACACGGGAAAGAGAGATGGACATAAACCTCATACTAGTCGAAATAATCTATGGTAAACAGAGAGAAAAAGGAGGAAGAAACGAAAGAAAAGGATAAAACCTCCCCCAAAGAATCCTGGAAGTCAGTGGATTTGAAGAACGAACTTTCTTGATCTCTCTTTTTCTTTTAACTGGCACTCTTACCTTTCCCACACTACCCCCCCCCCCCTATAATTACCTAACCTCTCAATTTTCTACCCCCCCCCCTTTTTCTTTTTCTTTTTTTCTTTTTTTTCAATCCACCCTATACTTCCCTACCCCCCCCCCCCCCCCCCCCCCCCGGACCTTTTCCCACTTCCTCTCAAACCCTACTGGTTGTATTTATTTTAGAAAATTGCAATAAAGATTATATTAAAAAAAAAACAAATGTAACAGGAAATAACAAAAATATTGGAAATATATGTTAATTAACTTACAAACCATATATTTTAAAATATATAAATGAAAGTTTCATGTGATATGTTGCATCACTATTACAACTTATGTATGTTTCCATGTCTCTTATAAGGGATTGGTTAACACCTCTAGTATGCTTATGAAACTGAATTACCATGTTGCAAAATGATACATGACTAAGAAAGTGTCACCAACACAAAATGTTTGTAAAGCTCTGCCATGTATCTTTCAGACACCCACTACTTTCAAAATTGGTAATTTGACTTTTATTTAAAGTTAGGCTGCTGGCACTTGCCTGGTTCTGAGTATTTAGTTTGAACACAAGCTAACCTGTTTAAGATTGTTTTGCTGAAACAGAGTCTGAGAGAATCAAGGCATTTCTATCTTTTTTTCCTCTAGTGTGATGAACAAATTATCAAGTATATCTGTTCCTTGATCAAGAAGAACCTCTTTGTTTATTTTGCAGACCAAGCAATGCTGAAGATGATATGCCCAGTGAGGCTGGAAGAGGAAATACAGAATCAATGTAGGCAATTTCTTGATAATGCTGACAACACAGACTTTTTGTGGATGGATGAGATTATTGAAGAGGCACAAAAGATGTTCAGCAGGTAAAAATCTCACAATATTCTGGGACAGGTGCCAAAAGCAAATATTTGGTTCTTTGTATCTGTTGAAACTGTAACTGTTCCAAAACCGAGAGGTTGTCATCCTGGGTGGATTAACTTTAAATCAGAGAAACTATAAATCCTTTCTAAATTGTAAATGTAACTGAGATCCTGACTGGTATTGGCGGTCATAAGAAAACAGGCTGGTTTGTAATTGGATTGTTTTTAATCAATCTAGAAGCATAATCCTAAAACATTTAGCTATGCAGCCCATGTGCATTTTGCCATTCATAATTACATTTCATGGAATTATACAATTTGGCTGGTGTTTTCTATAAAGGTAAAGGTAGTCCCCTGACATTAAGTCCAGTCATGTCTGACTCTGGGGTGTGGTGCTCATCTCCATTTCTAAGCCGAAGAGCCAGCGTTGTCCGTAGACTCCTCCAAGGTCATGTGGCCAGCATGACTGCATGGAGCGCTGTTTTCTATACACATTGCTTATTTGGAGTCTGAGACCTTATCAAGACACTCATTTTTGATGGTTATCTTGATCTTATGTATTTTTCTGATATGCTTGATTTTTATGAGATATCAATGCCATATCTGATGGCTGAAGAAATGCAAAGTATAATTCTACCAAATCTCTATCTCTTAGTTCAGGGCTTCTTAAACTTTTCCATTCACACTTCCTTTGGCCCAAGAAATTTTTACATAACCCTGGTTATATTAGTATATAAAATAAGTATGAAAATCAAACATTTGCTGACAAGAAATGAGCATTTGTAAGTTTTGCTAAACAGGCTGATTTTCCTTTTTATGAAGTACAGTTGAAGCATCTTCTGCATAGTCCATTGTAAACACTGCACAATAGATTTGTGCAAATGTCAAAAATAGCTACTATGTGGTGTTCAGAACCCCAACATTAAGGGACCCCATTTGGGGTCAGGAGCCACAGTTAAAAAAGTAGTGCCTTAGACTATGTGCGGAAAGTTTCTCAAATTATATTTGTGTTTGGGTACGTTGCCCAGGCCAGGAAACAGATAAGTATTCGTAAAAATATTTTGGGTTCATCTACACAGTGACTATTCAAAGGATGGCATGGAGGAGCGATCCACTATGATTGGTTTAACCCCTGCATTCCACCCTGGAAACACATGCTTCTAGCTGTTTCAGTCTTGCAACATTTCCTGCATGGATTAATTTGAAATAAATAGTTTACCTTTCTGTAACACACAATAGATGATTTGGTCAGTAATTATCTGGGTAAGACACTAACAGGCTGGCATTTCAACTGTTTTGCTCTTTGGTATCTAAGCAACAACTTCAATGAAGAACAGCTGCTGATGCCCAAAACGCCATCGCAGAGAAATCGCCAGAAAAAAAGCCGTGCTTCATCTGCTAAGCATGAACAGTTTGCCAGAAAGAGGTAGGATGGAATATTATATGGAGGTCAGGTTGACGATGGGTGATGGGATGATTTACAGTTGACATCTGGAGTAAATATTGAGATAGGAAGAAAGCCGGCGTCGTGTAATGATTTGAGTGTTTAAAAAGGATTCTTGGGCAACCAGAGTTGGAAACTTCACTTGTCTGTGGAAACCCACTAGGTGCTCTTGAGCAAATTACACACTTTCAATCTCAGGAAAGTGATGGCAAACTCCCTTTGGGGGAAAAATGTGATGGGGCCATATCAGGTACCCACACAAATCAGTGCTTCTGAAAACAACTTTGTACATATTGACTTGGGCATCAAATCTTAATGCCCCATTACAATTCCGTGTCGCACTGAAAATACCAAGTTCTAATCTGTCTGAAATTTCTTTGATCTTAGAAGGGTTCTGAAACTTACCTACTATCTGCAGTGAATTGAAAATTCTTCAATATATCTGTTATTTTTCTTGAAAAGAAAAGAAATAATAAAGAAGAAACAGTGACATAAGATGATGGTGCAACTGCCTCTCTTTTAAATATCTTGTTTTACATGTATAGAGCTTTCTGATACTATCAGTTCAGTTCTTCATGCATCAGATATCATGTGCAGAAGATGCCAGTAATGGAAAGTCTCATTCAAGTCTATACAAAACTTCCCATTTTGATCATAGTGAGAGGTATGGGTGATGTGTAATGTATGCGGCTGTGGGTTCATGATCATGTTGGGACTGACAACAGCAGGATTCTGTTAAGTTTCATATTGAATCCTGTATCAGTTCAATTAATGGGGAAAAAAATAAATCTAGATAAATAGAAGTTGGTACTACTTCCCTCATAATATCTACTAGCTTTACTCTGCAGTGAACTTGTATCCTATTATTTTTCTGACAGTGTCTTCCTTTTATTAGGTTATCAAAAAGAAATGGTAGCCAGGCATCTTCTAAACGAGGTCTGCAACACAAAACAGACCTGGACATTTCCAAAGGTGATACAGGGAATATCTCACCTTGTTGTCGTGTGACTAGGTCTCGGGCTGCCAGGTCAGCCAGGCCCTCGGAAGATTCTCTTAAGAACGCTACTGTTCCTTTGGCGAAAGGGAGGATACCACTGGTAGAAATCAGTGCTAATGAGAGGCACAGTGCTGAACTTCACTTCAGAAAATCTCCACCCCCAGAAAAAAAGGTTTCACTGAGCATCCAATCCCCATTGTTATCTCAAGAGTCCTCTACAAACAGAGAAAAACCTCTGTCCAGGGTGTCTTTGATTGTGATCCCAGATACTCCTGAAGCACAAATAAAAAAAGAGGGGCGAAGAGCTTCCAAACTGAAAATTGCTAATGGATCGGTTGCCAAAACCACTAAAAGTAAAGAACCCGTGACAAATGAGAAGATCGCATGTGCTCAGCAACAAGAAAATTTGCAGCCTTCTGATACGGAAGTCAAGCAGAACTTCAGTGAGGATCCATGGACGCCTCGAAAATCAAAAGGAAAACGTCAGTCAGTACGGCGAAGCCTAATAGGCAGGCCATCCCAGAACGGCAACATCTCTCTGGTTGCACGATGCTCACTAAGCGCTAAAAGGAAAAGAGCAGCCCGGCAATCGAAATCTCTTACCAAGACTATGTTGAAGCATAAAGCTTGCCAACAATCATCCAGTGCTTGTGGGCACTCAAGCTGTAAGTATGTACAGCATGAGATAGTATTACTTTTCTTTTTCTCTCCCCACCCCCCAAATTTTATCTGCCTGTCCATTGATGTGTTGAATCAAAATGCTGGGAAATTGAAATTGTTATGGCTGATGTTTTAGATAACCATGGATTTTTTTGAGGAAGGGACCCCTGTATTAAAATAATTTCTGACTCAGTTCAAGGTTTTTGAAGTGCTTTCGATAATAGAATAGATAATAGAAAACAAACAAAAAACTGTATGTGGGTACTTTTTTACAAAGCAAAGCCAGAAAGAATGATAAACACTGAAGAACTGAGCAGTGTCAAATGGGGATGGGGCATGTAACCCATACTTGTTAAGAAGCTTGTGGAACAAGGGAACCTTTAATTGGTCATAGAATAGGTAAGCCAGATTATCTAGGTAGAGCAACCCTATTTGCCAGTTCAGTTTTGTTCCTGCCTTCTCTCTTGGCATGCTGTGACTAGCCTCTGCTCTGGTTTTTTCCTTTGTTGTTTGATTTCCCTTTGTTCTATTTCCTCTCTATTCTTTCAAACAAGGAAACCCTTTTTGCCTCTGCCTCTCTAAAGTAGCCTCTTAAAGTTTTTTCCCCCCCTTATCATCCATTCACCCACTTCCTCCCTCATTTGTCTGGGTGGCCACATGGACGAGGAAAAATAAGGCTCTATGTGTGGAGTTGTTTCTGAAAAGTACCAAATCCATCTGAACAAATTTTACAGGAATTGAAAACACATACTGAGGATATGCAGTCTTTTTTTGTAAATTGCAATTTTCTAAGCCCTGTACCGAGCTAATGTGATATATGTTGACAGTTTTGATCTGTTCATAATATCCTGCTCCTAGTCAACAATGTGCTACCACCTGTAACTCATTTTCCAATTTATTTGGATTTGGTACTGTTGAAAAACAAACTCTACATATGGGTTACTTGTATTTTTATTGCATAGGCTATGTTGGAAATATAAACGTATTTATGTTCCTTGACTTATAGCTCCAGCAGCTGTGCATTCAGAAGATGAAGAAACAGCAACTGAATCTGTGTAAGTTGAATAAAATTTTCAAATTGCATCCAGAGTGGGCTGTCTACACTAAAACTGCTGGCAGCATTGCTCTACCCTCTTTGCAGCCTTTCCAAGCCAGCTCCACAAGCCGTGAAAGCAGAATAAAAGGGCTATAAGAGGGAGGGGAGCAAAGAGAAGTCCCGTTGGATGAACTAACAACATCTGCTTGTGCAGTGCTGAATGTAATCCTTTGACTTCTTGAGAGTTCCAAATTCCCACATGAAAACAGGACATTTGTTGCGCTTTTATAGGGCTTTGTGTAGTCTTAATACAGAATGTGGGTAAGAGTTTAGCTGACAATGCTGGCCACTTCATTTCATCGCTTTAATGTCTTTAGAGACAGAATGATAAAAAGAAAATTGTACTGTTTTATTTATGTATGTATGCTTATGTTTTTTCTCCCTAGGCCAGAGCTAGATCCTTCTTCTGATTCTCAAGAGGTAAGTTCTGAAAAGAGGAAAAGTAAAGCCTAAAGGTATATTTCTATATTGTACCTCCTTACCTAGAGGAATTAGAGTAATCTTATCGACTTTTTAATTACAAGCTTGGTAGATGAAGGGATTGCTGTGGATATAACATAACTTGATTTCAGTAAGGGCTTTGACAAGTGTCCCTTTGATATTCTCGTGAAGAAACAGTAAAATGTGGGCTAGACAATACTTCCCAATGGTTCCTCGTCACTCTGAAAAGAAGTGCCTAGTGTCATCCCACAGGTATCTGTCCTGGGCTATGCTATGGAATCATAGGAGTTGTACTGCAAGGTTTTTACCCTTCTCTGCCAAAGAGTGCTGCTGTCTCACCAAACTATAAATTCCAAGATTCAGTAGCATTGAACCATGGCAGTTAACATTTCAAACTGCCATCATTCTACAGTGTAGATGCATCTTGGACATAGAGCAACATTTCAAATTGAGGAAAACGGGCTGCCTAAACATTAGAATATGCTGGAGTTGTTCAACAGTAGCAATGGCTCTCTTAAAATATGGTGGAGTGGTTTAGGGAGCTGGGTATGTTTAGCTTGGAGAAGAGAAGGCTGAGGGGACATGTTAGCTATCTTTCAGTATTTGAAAGGTTGTCACATTGAAGACTGGGCTAGTTTGTTTTCTGCAGTTTTTGGAGACTAGGATATGGAGCAATGCATTCAAATTTCAGGAAAAATATTCTGCATAAACATGAAAAATTTCCTGACAGTATGACCTAGTTGGCAGTGGAATATTCTACCTGGGAGTGTTGTGGAGTCTCCTTCTCTGGAGATTTTTGAACAGGCTAGGTGGCCATTTTTGGGAGTGCTTTCATTGTGTCTTCCTGCATGGAATCGTAGAATAACAGATGGCAAAGGTTGGAGTGGTCTTTTCCAAGTATATATCCTATTGGGTTGTTGTAGGTTTTTCCGGGCTATATGGCCATGTTCTGGAGGCAATTTTTCTCCTGACGTTTCGCTTGCATCTATGGCAAGCATCCTCAGAGGTAGTGAGGTCTATTATCGTTATTGGAACAGGATTAATTTACGAGTTGATACATATACGTTTCTTCTGTCAAAGGCTGCTTCTTTAAAGTTGGCAAGCAAATATTCTACATAAATATTTTGTTTTTATGTATTATTACATATTATGTATTTTTATTTTTATGTATTATTACTATATATATGATTACTATATATAATATATATTATTATATATAGTAATAATAAGTATTATGTTTTTATGTGGTTGTTTTTATGATGCTAGCATCGTATGATGCTTTTGTTAGGCCGTCCTGAGTCCCCCTTCGGGGGGAGAATTGCAGTGGTGGTGCACCTGAAACCCACAGGTTAAATTAAGCCTGACAAGCCATTTGTCCTCTTGGTTCACTATAACTGCTGTCTGGGCGTCATGCAGCATTTGAGATTGTATTACATCTATCAGAAGTTCTCTAACTAGAAAACTCCCCTGAAATAGTATACAATATTTCTTCTTTTTTAGGGTTCCATGAACTTTTTATTTAAATGTAAAATTGTTTTTATTGCAAGGATTTGATCTGTCATAACAATGTTTTTACCCGTGTTTCTTTTTATATGTGAGAATGTGTTTGCCTTACAGCAGGCTATTGAAACCTTGAGAACGTCACTACATTCACAGAAGGCAAGCATGACTGCAAATCTCCAGGCTCAAGAAGATCAGCAAAAAGGAGAACACAAGGGTCAGTAGATTAGGAATAATGGGGTTCACTGAGTAACAGAGTATTAGTAACCTCCAGGCACCAGGATTCTTGAGCGATTTATGATATTGTAGTTAGGCCTATCTGCAATAGGCCTAACTACAAGAGTTTTGCACTACTGGCCTCCTATATAGGCCTAACTACAACATCATAAATCACTCAAGAATCCTGGCGTCTGGAGGTTGTCCCTTTCCATATTCCAGAGCCCAGTTCTCCCCCACCTTTGGGCAATTGAGTTTTCTGGCTGGTTCATCTGTCCTGTCCTCCCTTTTGGATCATGGCCATGTGCTCTGTGTCATAGTGGCTGGCTGACAGTTGTATGGCATGAGCTAGAGATCATGACATAAGCACTTAGGTAAAAGGATTACCGTATATACTCTAATATAAGCTGAGTTTTTCAGCCCTATTTTTGGGCTTAAAAAATCCCCCTTGGCTTATATTTGAGTCAAGCTGAGCAGTGGAGCCTGGGGGCTCCGAAGCCGGCTGGCCTTCACTTCCATGGAGTGGGCCGGAGGAGGTGGACGAATGGCAGTGGCAGAGGCAGTGGAGGCCGCAGGTGAGCCTTGCATCTCCTTTTTCAGCCTCGGGCCAGAGAAGTGGCTGGCGAGTGCACCTGCCGCCGCTTCCGGCGAGGCTACCTCGGGCCTCCGTTTGTAAGGAAGGAGGCAGCCTCGTTGGAAGGGGCAGCAGCAGGTGCGCTCGCCATCCACTTCACGCAGCTGGAGGTGGTCTCACCAAAAGCAAGGTTGTGTGGAGCTGGCTGCGAAGGGCAGCAGAAGCCAGCGCAGGCCTTTGCAGCCAGCGCAGGCTTCCACAGGTCTTCGCAGACACAGAAGGCAGGCAGGCTGCTGCAAGCGGAAGTCCTTCTCTGCTGCGTCCTCCGCTTGCTCCTGCAAAGGTGTGCGCCGGCGTGCGCAGTGAGAGGAGGATGCAGCGGAGAAGGACCTCCGCTTGCAGCAGCCTGCCTACCTGACTTCTGTGGCTGTGGAGGCCTGCAGAAGCCTGTGCTGGTTGCAAAGGACTGCACAGGCCTCCGCAGCCAGCTCCATTCAGCTTCCACTTGGCCTCGCTGCCTGCCTGCCTGCTTTCTGAGACCAGGAGGTGCCCTACTATGATTGTGCTTTTGCTGCATGAAGGAGGTTGGACAAGATCGCCTTTAGAACCCCCTTCCAAATCTATTATTATTAATATTAAGGCTGAATGGCCATCTGTCGGGGGTGCTTTGATTGCGCTTTCCTTGCATGAAGACGGAATGAAGGGGGTTGGCTTAGATGGCCTTTAGAGCTCCCTTCCAACTCTATTATTATTATTATTATTATTATTATTATTAAAGCTGGATGGCCATCTGTCAGGGGTGTCTTGTGCTTTCCCTGCATGAAGACAGAATGAAGAAGGTTGGACTAGATGGCCTTTAGAGCTCCCTTCCAATTCTATTATTACTATTATTATTAAAAATAATATTAATATTAAGGCTGAATGGCCATCTGTTGGGGGTGCTTTGATTGTGCTTTCCCTGCATGAAGGCAGAATGAAGGGGGTTGGACTAGATGGCTCTTTAGGGGCCTCTTCCAACTCTAGGATTCTATGAAAGGAGTCTTAGAACCACAAACTGAACATGAGACAATAGTGTGATGCTGCAGCTGAAAAGGCCAGTGCCGTTCTAGGCTGCATCAATAGAAACCTGCGAGAATTGCTTTTAATGATAATTATTTAATGTAACTGTTTATTTGAACTTATTCTACCATGTTTAGTATTGCCTTTTGTTTAATTTTTTTATAGTTTTTTTGTTTATATAGGCATTGTTGGAAGCCAGCCTGAGTCACCATTATTATAAAGTTACTGTTGATACCATATTGTTTTTGTTGACCCCCCTTTTCCACTTACATGGCTTGTTTATTGTTTTACTTTGGATTATGGCAAATATTCAAAACCATTTAACCTACTGATGTCTCAATTAATGTAATTTCAATAATAATGTATCTATTTTTTATTTTGAAATTTACCAGTAGCGGCTGCATTTCCCACCCTCGGCTTATACTCGAGTCAATAAGTTTGCCAGTTTTTTGTGATAAAATTAGGTGCATCGGCTTATATTTGGGTCGGCTTATACTCAAGTATATACGGTAAATCACCTTTTTGTAAAACCTCTATAAAAAAGTAAATTATAACCATATCTGTCCTGGCAATTACAAATGTTCATCTGCTTGATAATAGTTTTCACTTAACGCTTTTATCACATAAAATAGTTTAGAGATCACTAACTGTGGTTGCTTTTCTCTATGCAGTGGGAAGCCCTAAAAAGTGTGAAGAAATTCAAAAACAATCCCAGAACGTTGGGTATGTTCTTTTTTAACATTCGTATATTTACGTTTTTAACTATTGTTTGTATATATGCCTGTACATCTTTTAAGTACCTATGGATAAGACTGCCACATCCTTTCTACTTGTCTGTTACTAGGAGTAGGAAAAAAGCTTCATTGCTTGATGTCTCACATGAGTGACAAAATAGTACCCAGTCATACACAAGTTCAAAGTGTTGGTAGATAAGAGGAATTGAAGAACAGGGAAAGAAAAGAACGGGAAAAACATAAAACGGTATTCCACTTTGCAGTTGAGGAAGGGAGAATTTTCAGACTGGGTTACAAATAAGAGATCATGCCAAATTAGGTTCATGGATTCAAATGTACAAAATCCACATTGAACTGGATGATATGGCAGTGTGGACTCAGATAACCCAGGGCTCTTCCACACAGCCATATAACCCAGGATATCGTCAGAAAACCCCACAATATATGCTTTGAACTGGGTTATCTGGGTCCACACTGCCATATCATCCAGTTCAAAGAATATAATGTGGTATTTTATTCAGTTGTGTGAAAGGGCCCCCAGGTCAAAGCAGATATTATGGGATTATCTGCCTTGATATTCTGGGTTATACAGCTGTGTTGAAGGGCCCTTAGTGAAATCAAGGTATATCTTTGAGCTGACATCCTGCCTCACGATTCTTTTAAGACCCTCAAAGGACTCAGAAAGAAGCCAAAGGATGGAAGATGCTCAGTGCTTTCAAGAAGACTGGTGATAGAATACTGCACTGGTGTGTTCTGGATAATGAGCCTATCTTATTTTTTATACAAACCACTACATTTACAGGAGACAAGCAAGCTATAAAAGAGCACTTGGTGATATAGAGGATGAACAAGAGAATCTGTCTCCACCAAGAAAAAAGGTTCCGTCTCCTTATCTTGCGAGCAAGGTGAGACAAGCATTGTATCCTAGAGAGTATGCTAAGTCTGATAATGGTTTCCCAGGGACTGATTATATTTTGTACTCTTTAGGTCGTCCGTCCATTCAAGACATTTTTGCACACAGTGCAAAAGAACCAAATGCTTATGGGAACCCCATGCTCTGTGAGCCGAAACAGTACAGTAAAATCATTCCTCAAGCAAAACACTCCTTTAAGGACCACTCCCCAGGTAACATGAGAATCTTTATAGGTGTATAGGGGGAGAACCTGAACTAAAAATTTATCTGCTCAGGTGTAGAAGCGCAGGGAGGAAAGTAATAACAAATTGCCAGGGGGATTCTTGGGATGGATTGCAGGACCAATCCATGATGGCTGGGTTTTCCCTATGTGCCAAACTTAACTGGCAAGAGCTCGATGTTCTGTTATCACTATTATGTTTTTTTTTCCATCTTGCAAGAGTCTTCAGACTTAACAGGCATTTTTTTCTTCCGTTTCATCTAAAAAATCAAACAATGAAGAGGTTGGGGGATGTATGCAGGCAAATGCAGACTAAATAATAAAATTTTATTTAAATTCCTGTCTTTTGCCCTTTTAAAGAAAAACTTGATTGGGTTTAGGCATGAGGTCGGGAGGAAGCAGTGTGCAACTGACAGAATATTAGGCAAAGGGACTGATTCATTTTAATTATATTTTATTTATGAGACCAAATGATCAAAATGTGCACATTGATTTGAACTATTTCATCATATCATTAAGATTCGGGCATTTTTGTGTTTAATTTGCGGACTATGTATTCAGCATCCCAGCATAAGTCTCTTGAAAGTGGTGAAGTCCATTGCTGCTCCTTGGGTTAACAGAATGCTAGTGCAGGTCTTATCAAGTGTAGATAAAGGTACAGTTGACCCAGCAAAGCTTTGTAGCAGTAGGGTGGGATGCTCGTTGCAAGTCTATTTCGGTCATATTGTTAACAATAGATACTGAGTAGAACTAGGAAGAAGATTTCAAAGGTATTAACTATATCACAATTTTCTCTTCATACAGGGAGGGTTTGTTGTAAGTAACAAGATTGATCTTAGATTAGATGTGTTTGCACATAATTAACAGTGTGTCATCTAATGGCATCCCTAACATGCATAGCAACATCCATCCTTTGAAGGGGCTGCCTGGCATTTATTGAAAGAGCCACCTGACTTTTGCAACAAACCTTACTAAAATGTAGACTGTACTTGCACGATTTCTAGTAGTATTCCACTGTTTTCCCAGTTTTATACAAGAATCTTGGGCATATCGTTTCAGAATGTGATCATTCATATTTATCATTTCATTCATCCAGTACTTCGGTTTAGTTACACTAATCATTTAATTTAATTTAGATTAGAAGGATCAAGACAGGCAACAAAGTGCCAAAGAGAACCTAGTATATTACTAAACATGGCTTCCAGGAGCTTTGTTGCCTTTTTAGATCTTGTCCATTTTATTTTCATAATTTAGCTGTTTCATAGCTCATTTTAGTCCAGATCAAGCCATCTAACAGTTTCTACCTGAACTAAACATGTCAAAAAAGGAGGAGGAAAATAATGTTGGACAGTGCGTATTCTGCATATTTACTTAGAAGTAAGCCCCATAGACTTCAGTGAGACTTTTTCACCACTTAATAAATGTGCTAGACACCATCCTCAATGTAACAGTTGTATTCAGCAGGTGTCTGCTTAGTTAGAAAGAAAACCCTGGCAGGGAAGTTTTTCAAGTTACTGACAGAACTAATATTGGTGATTCCATTTTATGTCAAGTTGTTTTGCTTATAGGCCCCAGTAGAGATGTTAGAGTCTATGTGTTGACAGGTTTGAGACCAGAAAAATAAGCTTAAGAAAAATGTTCCCACTTCAAAAGGACTAATGGATCAATGTCCCATCTCACATTACTAGATTTGATTGACACATTTTGTGTGTGTGTGTGTGTGTGTGTGTGTGTGTGTGTGTGTGAGAAGCGACTTGAGAAATTGCAAGTTGCTTCTGGTTTGAGAGAATTGGCCGTCTGCAAGTAGGTTGCCCTGGGGACACTCAGATGTTTGATGCTTTACCATTCTTGTGGGGAGGCTTCTCTCATGTCTGCATGGGGAGCTGGAGCTGACAGAAGGAGCTCAACCCACTTTCCCCAGATTTGAATCACTGACCTATCGGTCAGCAGTCCTGCCAGCACAAGGGTTTAACCCATTCTGCCACTGGAGGCTCCGATTGATACTTATATCAATTGATACTTATATTTCTTTGAAAGAGCAGACCAGAAAGAAGGTTGTAAGGCCTGATATTGCTTTCCAATTTACTGGTCTCTTTAAGTTAATGAAACTTCTCTGGTTTGATCTATGCCTATTTGGGCTCAGGCTTTGTCCTTCTGCAGTAAGTTTGTTGGCCAGTTCAAATCAATTTGTGAAAATCCCTCCTCTTTAAATGAACTCAGGACTTCGTATTTGCACGTGCTACTTGGGAAGCAATGAACAACCCTTTCTAACACTGAGACTTCATTCTCTTCCTCTTCTTTTATGCTCCTTAGTGTATGTGTGGCATCTTGGCAGAGGATTTCCTATTTAGGAAAGAGGTGTTGTGATGACAGGTGGCAGAACATAATCTTTTTCAAGTGGCAAAGCAATGCTTTGAGAAAATATCCAGAAATGACTGTCACTTTGAAAATCCAATGTGCATCCTACCCCAGCACATGGAAAAGGTTACTGGGATTGAGATTGGTCACATTGACCTGTCACATTGGCAGTCTTGTTCTTGGAAAACATTGCAGTGACACTGGGGTTCCTTCTGGTTGCTGTTTCACCTTAGTTATCATAGCCAATGTCACTGTTAAATGCATTTGCCACAAAGGAAAGTGGGGGGGGGGGACCCTTCTTTCCTTGACTAGAACTGCAGTTGAGTTGGTTGGCTTTTACCCATTGGACCAAGCACACCTATGATGGTGTGTGCTAATATGAGTTCTGTGTTGTGTAGGAAAAGGAGAGGCAACGGCTGGAAAATCTTAGGAAAAAGGAAGAAGCTGAAAAATATCGAAAACAGAAACTGGAAGAACAGAAGAGGAAGCAACAAGAAGAGATGAGGCGGTATGTGAGTGCTTCCAGTTGCTCTTTTCCCAGTTTGTCTTAGGGTCCATTTCTAAGTGGAGTTTAATGTGCCCTCAGGAAACGTGAAGAGCGCCTTCGCAAGGCGCAGCAGACTCGAGAGCGGGCAGAACAGAAGGAGGAAGAGAAGAAAAAGCGGCTTGAGCAAAAGCTGGCTCAACATGAGGAGAAAAATGAAAAGGTAAGTCTGAATGTATCCACAAGGTTTTTTGGGAAGGTAGCTAATAGAACATAGCTAACACGTTGGTGAAGCATTGTGGCGTTTCTTAACACACTCTTAACCCTAAGGGAGCTTTTACATTATCAAGACTTGTATTCCAAATGTTAGGATACAATTCTCTTACCAATTTATTGAACTACTCCTCTGTGATGGTAATATCTGTTTAGGCAGTAGATCTGAGGACAGTTGGTCCTCCATATTTGCAGGCTTATTTTTTCAGATTTGATTATTTGTGGACTTGTTAAATGTGTTCTCTCTGGGAATCTCTTTGAGTTCTTCTATTCTACTGCCGAGCTCTGACAAAAATTGGCCATAGAGTCACTCTGGAGGTCATAGAGGTTGCTAGAGGGGTATTCTCTCAGATAGAATAGTGGATTTCTTTATTCCCACTTTTGCAGGTGTCCTGTGCTCCCAAATCCCATGAAAGTGGAGTGCCTATTGTAGTCTTGCTATTCAAAATTATTAAAGAGTTCAGATTTGTGAGTCTGGTATTAAAGAGGCATATACACAATGCAATGAAACAAAGTCTATAAGGAAAGGAAATGTTCCTCATAAATGGCCAAAAGATGACTAACCAAGAGTCCAGCTGATATGATGTCTTAAGTGCCAATTCTGTGGAGACCCAGATTCTGCCATGCAACTCCGCCCCACTGAGACTAATCATAGAGTTCGAAGAGACCTTGTGGGCCATCCAGTCCCACCCCATGCCAAGAAACAGGAAAGTCACTGCCTGTCCATTGACCAGCCTACAGTGTAGTCATCTGGAAGGGGAGAGAATCATTAAACTCATTTAAGGAAAGATGTGGGGTGTAAATACATCAATATTCTAGGTGCGAGAGGAAAAATTAGCAGAAGACAAGGCTAAGAAGAAAGTGGCTGCTAAGAAGCTGGAGGAAATTGAAGCCCGGCGCAAACAGGAGGAAGAAGCCCGCAAGCAGAAAGCTCTGCAGCTGGTAAGGTGAAGGGCATGGGATGTCCTCCAGAGACAAGGGGTCAAGGAGGAAATAAACTTTCTTGTAGAGCAGAGTTGAGACTCATACAGCCTTCCAGCTGTGGGGCTACAAATCTCATCAGTCCTAATCAGTAGTGAATAATGCTATTGAACATCTGGAAGGCTGCATGATTCTTATGCTTCCGTAGAGGCCCACTGCAATCACAAAAGTTTTGCAAAAATATTCAATGAATCTTCTCATGTTGCCAGGGGTCTACCTTGTTTAGGTAGAGATGAATCAAAACTCCCAGTTTTAACAAACAGTTTAATTAAAACAGCACTTACTTGCTGGCTGTTTTTATAGTCCAAAATATAAAACACAAAGATAGCACGTAGCTACAGAATAAACAAAAACTGATAGCAAAAATAACTTCGTAGTCAAAAGGGTCCAGTCCAATGGTCAAATGCCAAACAAAGTCCAGGGATCAAGAGTCTATACCATAGTCAAAAGCCAGTACAGGAGACAGGTCAGGATACTGAAAAATCCAACAGACCTGGGGGAAAACCAGCAACATCCATCACCAAAATGCAACAGATACTTTACTTCCAAGGCTCACTCCTTATATCCACAAACACCCAGCTGCAACCTATCTCTTGCATACCTCCACCCTTAATTGCTTTCACCCATGAACTCTTATTTACATATTACAAAACCCTTTACAACTAATACTTACATTAACCCATCCATCACCAAGTGCCAGGTCTACCACCATCAACTATGGAACATATGACACTATTAAATATTACGTAACTTTGATTAAACTTTATTGCTGTTTTAAGCCTGTTTTTTCACAACACTTTTGTAAGATTCTTCAGGGGAAATGTATGTCTTGTGGTTCAGTTGCACTTTGACATAAAAAGGCAGGCAATTTGGCTTGTGTTTGAAAAACGCAAAGTTTTTCTCAGTTTAATTATATGAATATATTTCAGGTTCAGTAGTGAACCTTTTCAAAGGTTAACCTGACATAACAAACATGTTATGTGGACTTGTGGAAATTTGGCGCAGACCTTCATCTGATTCGTTGTCTTGGACCACTTGGCTAGGCTCTTGGCTGCATGACGCCCACTTGGAGTGTAACCTCTTCTTTCTTAGGAGGAGGAGGAACGTAGGCATAGGGAGCTTATGCAGAAGAGGAAAGAGGAGGAGGAGCAGGAGAAAGCACGAAAGGCTGCAGAGCAGCGCCAGGCAGAACTAGAGAGGAAGAAAAATTTGGCTGCTGAGAGAGAACTGCAGAAGAAGAAGGAGCAGGAAAAGCTGCAGGCGCAACGGTAAGGACAGAAGGGCCAAGAAGGCTTTCACTTATTTTGTGATGTCTTGGGCCCCATTGCATGCATCATTTTTAAAGAGTGTGGCCAAACCTTTGAAGAATGAAGCCTCAGAGATGTGTAATTATACGTGGTGGTGTCACTCCGCCCACCGCATTCCTCCTTTTCCATTCAGATAGTAATGGAGCTTGTCTGTTTGTAGGGAATATGAACGACAAGAGAAAGAGAAGGCAGCACACTTGCAGAAAGAAGTTATAGCAGCAGCGAAAGAGAAGGAGCGTCTCAGAAAAGAGGAAGAGGAGAACAAAAGGAAAAGGGTGAGATGCTTGTCAGCCTCAGAGTGATTGTCTTACTTGCTTTCGTTGTCATATTGAAAAAAAATTAAAGTTGTGAAAAACAGGTAGGAAAATGTAGGCCTACCGGGGGGAGTGTTAGCCTCTCTGTCCTTGAAACATGAATGAGAATAGAGCCCATCCCCCCCAAATTGGTAAAATCACTACCCAAAGGTTTAAAGAGCCCAGCCTCAAAGGTGACCCAAAAAAGTAAAAGAAAAGAAAAAAGTTATAATTTCATTTTTGTACAATTCTCAAGCAAGATAACCTTGCAGTCAATAGGAAATTGGCCTTCTTGCCCTTTATTTTACTACCTGTGAGCTTGTAGCGAGTGCCTTTTACTAACATTGTGTGGCCTTTTCTTTTTCAAAAAGGAACAGTTGAATCAAGAAGAGGAACAACAGGCTGCAGAGACCAAGACTGCTGACAGACAATTGAATGTGACGGTGGATATTGAGGTGAGTTCTGAAAAACAGACATCAGAAGTTGGAAGAGGTGATCACCCTATGAACTTGTTCAGTGAAGAAATAGGTACTGTACAAGGGCAGAGGGCTGTGCATACAAGCAGGTAACCTCCAATACATTTTTGAATTTGACTGACAAATTGTATTTAACATTATTCCATACCAGAAAAGACCCACACAGTTTTGGAAACAACATCCAGTCTGCCTCCTAAAAAAACCAACACAACAAAAAGCATTTTAAGCATACTATATTACCTAGTAAGGGCTGCGGTGGCGCTAAGCGTAAGGTCAGTGATTTTAACCTGCTGGACTAGGTGAGCTCCTGCTGTTAGCCCCAGCTTCTGCCAATCTAACAGTTCAAAACATGCTAATGTGAGAAGATCACATGCAGTTGCTCCATGCAGTCACGCCGGCCACATGACCTTGGAGGCTTCTACGGACAACGTTGACTCTTCAGCTTAGAAATTGAGATGAGCACCACCCCTAGAGTTGGGCTCGACTAGACTTAATGTCAAAGGGTTTACCTCTACATTTTACCTTTATATTTCCTTGTATTTTCTTTCATCTGATTGAAACTTTCTCTTTTTTTCTTTTGATATTTGTTCCCTAATTATTTTGCTCTGCAAATTTCTTCACACACCATATCCTGTAGTAACTCTTTAGGAACCGAAAGGGTGTGCCCCATCCATGTGGTAGGGGGCAACACTACACAGACTTTCCTAAACCGAAAATGTCATGTGCTCATTTTGTCTATATGATCATTCTCTCAGTGCTACTTGAACAGTATTAAAACATGAATTCAATTCCATTAATGTCATTGAACTGGGACAAACTGCATGTAGTAATTGGCTTATGGAACAAGAATACTACTAGCTGGCTACCTATAAAGATTGTGTATAAAGTCTCTAAAAGAAGATCTGAATGTTCGGAGCATTAAAAGACACATCTTTCAACACACACACAAGCACAAAAAATTAGCAATATCCAGCACAATGTGTAAGATGCCTTACATAGTCATTCATTAATTACCTGTTGGAATAGAAAATACTTTTATTTGCCTTTAAAAAGAGAGTAGAGGGGGTGTCAGTCTAACTTGTGTGATTTACATTGGAATGTATTTTAATCATGTTTACTATGTATTAATTTTAATTCAAGTTATTTTAAGTTAACACATGTTTTTAAGGCACTGCACAGGGGCCACATGTAAGCCGCCTTGAGTCCCCCTTGGGGTAGAGAAAGGCAGGATATAAATAAGGTAAATAAATAAATAACTTTACTGGAAGAGAGAATAAATTGCTTACTATCTGAAAAATGATGGAACCTCTCTTCAGAAGCATACTTGAGAGTCTACCATGTTGCTACAACTTATCTAAGTGCATCTGGTCTTAAATCTAGTAATCAAATGTTATTTTCTGTCCAGAACTCACCTTGTAATTCATATGAGATGACACCACAGAGCCACAAGCAACCCAAGATTAACATTAACGATTATGGGATGGATTTGAATAGTGATGACTCAACAGATGATGAAAGCCAACCCCGCAAGCCGATCCCTGCATGGGCCTCCGGTATGTTTTTAATTCATCTGGTACTCTTATTTACATGGTGGTGGAGAACTCCCTATTTTATTGTTGCTGCCACAATCTGGTGATAGATTCATAGAGGGTTTGTCTACCAACTGACATTTGCCATGAAATCAAAGTGGGATCTCAGTATATTATATCACTGAGTGACAGATATGGAGGCATTTGTCTTGACAGCTTTCTGGAACCATGTGTGGGCTCAATGAGTATTCAGTGTGATCCAGAGCATTTTTAATGTTTAAATGTATGAGTTTCCCAGTCTAGGCTTAACAATGCTTACTTGGAAGAAAATCTGAATTTACTGAATGTAATATGAGAATTTAGATAAGATAGTTTTTTAGATAACTCCCAGAAACTTCATAACCATGACCTCTAGCTCTGTTTAGGGTATTCTAAAGACTACAACCTTAGCTAATAAGAATATATAAACATGCATTTCTCATGGATTCTTATACATGTTATGCTTGAAATTTGCTCTTGTAATCTATTAGTGGTGTGCTTTTTTTCTTTTTCAAAATTTTCAAAACAATTGAGAAAGGGCTAGAATGCATTATGGCTTTGGGGATTTTACATGCATGTGTTCATTTCTTAATGTCAAATTCTGAAATGCGTTGTAAGAATTGTTACATAGTATTTTCAACTCCTACACATGACTCCAGGACACATGAAAAGGGTGCAATCCATTAAGTCTGTTTCTCCTACAGACCAAATCAATTCAATCTGCACAGGCATTTTCCTTTGCTTCTAGCAATGATTCTCTAACACAGTGTTTTTCAACCTGTGGGTCGCGAGGGGGGGGGGGGGTTTCGGAGGGGCCACCAAAGACCATCAGAAATGGGCTCTTTGATTGTAGGTGAACTATAAATCCCAGCAACTATAACTCCCAAATGTCAATGTATATTTTCCCCAAACTCCACCAGTGTTCACATTTGGGCATATTGAGTATTCATGCCAAGTTTGGTCCAGATCTATCATTGTTTGAGTCCATAGTGCTCTCTGGATTTATGTGAACTATAACTCCAAAACTCAAGGTCAATGCCCACCAAATCCTTCCAGTATTTCTGTTGGTCATGGGAGTTCTGTGTGCCAAGTTTGGTTCAATTCCTTTGTTGGTGGAGTTCAGAATGCTCTTTGATTGTAGGTGAACTATAAATCCCAGCAACTATAACTCCCAAATGACAAATCAGTCCTTCCGCAACCCCATCAGTATTCAAATTTGGGCATATTGGGTATTTGGTCCAGTGAATGAAGATACATCCTGCATATCAGATATTTACTTTACGATTCATAGCTAGCAAAATTAAAGTTATGAAAATAATATTATGGTTGGGGGTCACCACAACATGAGGAACTGTATCAAGGGGTTGCGGCATTAGGAAGGTTGAGAACCACTACTCTAATATTTAGGATGGAAGTAGTGTCCCAGTGTTATGGCAACTGTGATTTTCAGTCAAACCTGCACATTCTTTGTGACTTCAGTCTTGGTTGTCATTGCAGCCTTCTGTGTCAAACTGACTTGAGGGCAAAAGGACAAACTTGTTTTCTAAACTAGCTGGGGAAAAGAGAGTTCATTCTTCCTTGCAAATCTGTGCCACCCCCTTTTAAGAGTTCTGAAATAATATAGCATGCATCTTAGATAAATAATTTCCAATGCTAGTAATTCTGTCTTGTCTTCTAGGAAATCAACTCAGCCAAGCAATCATTCACCAATATTTCAATCCACCGAATGTCAAGAGGTTTTTTGGTGTTGTGAGAAGTCCCAACCTGGAAGAAATCTTCTATAAGAGCAAACCACGCTATTTTAAACGCACCAGTTCTGCAGTATGGAACTCTCCACCAATTCCCGGTGGCAAATCTGTAGCATCTAATTTCAAGAGATGGTGATACATTTCAGAGCTGTTTGATATTTTACATGTGTAACTGTTTTTCCTTATAATATTAATAAATGTTTTATATTCAAAACACTTAAGGTTGTGTCTCTATTTGTGAGAGGAGGAGAAAAGGGGCTTTCTGTCTAAATTGCATCCTTGTATTTTCAGGGATAAGTAACTAAAAACAGTATTTATTATGACCCAAATTCAGTTCATTTAGGATATACGAAAGTATCTGATTAGTAGATGTCTTGTGACCAGCTTTGGAGCATTTACATCTCCAAATTTAACCCTTAGCATGGGTTGATAGAGAAAAACTAGAGTAAATATCCAACTCTACCATTTTAACAGAAGGACAGCAAAGTAGTTAATTAGCTTAATTAAGAAAAATACATACCCATTCACCCCACATTGCTTGTCCATAGCCGTATTTGTATTCTAAAATTGTGCTGCTTCAGTTCTCCAGTTTTGTTTATCAGCTTCTAGGTACATCTTTAGATCCTCATTGTTGCATAGGTCTAGTTTTCACAAAGACTGGTTCTTTTGAGAACTTCCAAAAGATCTTCCCAACATGCTCTGGTTAGTTCATGTCAATCCAGCCTAAGATAAAAATAAGAAAATGTTACTGCACATTCACGAAAAAGCAAAATCTACATGAAAATCTGCTAAAGGTAACTCCCAGAAACCTCAGTATCCTTCATAGGTTTCTTTGCAGCTGTGATCTAAGAAAGCTTTTGTTGCAATTAGTCTATTGGCTTTAGGGTTCCATCATATAGTTTGATTTTACTTTTAGAAAAGGACTTTTGGAATGAAAGGTTTACTATTTTCTAAACCTAGTGTTAATGAATTTTTTAAACTAGAATAATAATACAAAGATACTGATAAATTGAAGCCAAAGAAGATTATCAGACTGGGAGAAGTGGCCTACATATAAAAAATATTAAAGAAACCCTATTTCATGAAAATCCGAGAAGAAATCAATCAACTTTACAAAAATGTCTCTTGATTCACTATAATCAATTAAAAGAACATTATAACAAAGACAAAAAATTAGTTTCAATGATAAAGAAACTTTATGGGACAAGATAATTACTACAGAGAAGAAAATAATTGCAAAAATTTATAAGAAACTGTTAGAATGGAGTACAGAACCGGAACAAGTAAAAGAGGGCATGAATAAACGGGACACCAATATCGGATGCCCAATAAGGATGGAAGAATGGGAACGAATGTAGAATTATAAATTAAAGTTTACAAGAGCATACGATTTAAAAAGAAAACTGGTATAAGATGATGTACCAATTGTACATAACTCCACAAAAATTGGGAAAAATCTATAAAAACATGAATAATAATTGTTGGAAATGCGGTACCCGAGAAGGCACATTCTACCATATGTGGTGAACGTGCACTAAGCAAAAGACTATTAGAAAGGGATCCAAGATATAATACAAAGAATTAAGTTCTTGTGGGTTTTTTCGGGCTATATGGCCATGTTCTAGAGGCATTTCTCCTGACGTTTCGCCTGCATCTATGGCAAGCATCCTCAGAGGTGAGGTCTGTTTGGTAACTGGGAAAAGGGTTTATATATCTGTGGAAAGACCAGGGTGAGACAAAGGACTTTTGTCAGTTGGGCTAGGTGTGAATATTTCAACTGACCACCTTGATTAGCATACAATGGGCTGACTGTGCCTGGAGCAAACTCTTCTTGAAAGGTAATTAGATGTCCCTGCCTGTTTCCTCTCTGCTGTTTTTGCTGTTGCAATTTTAGAATTTTTTAATACTGGTAACCAGATCTTGTTCATTTTCATGGTTTCCTCCTTTCTGTTGAAATTGTCCACATGTTTGTGTATTTCAATGGCTTCTCACAACACCCTCAACACATCAATGCACACTTTGAGTCAACTTCTTTGATTGGATTTTGCACCCATAATGTTAAAATTACTTAATTGGAACCAGCAGTAAAAACTGTACAGGATTTCAATTTACTAGCCATTCTACATTTAGTTTCCATTTTATTAGACCAGTCCCATGCGTAACATTTCCAGAAGAAATGTGCAGTGGACAATACTAATTTTAGTTCTGGCAGGCTGGAGCAGACATCCCCCAGAGGACCTCAGTGTGCAGGGTGGATTGTACGGGAGAAAGCGATCCTGTAGGAATAACACTATGCAGTGAGCAAGTCAGTCCTTTAATCTGGGTTGTAAATGAGTTTGTTTCCAAAAGGTGCTAAATCCATTTACACAAATGTTACAGGAATCGGAAAAAAATGTGTTGAGGATATACATTCTTTTGCTATAAAATGCAATTTTCCAAGCCTTATACCAAAGTGATTTCATATAAGTTGATAGTTTTGATCTCTTTTCTGATCAAAGAAAGCAGGCATATCTTCCCAATGGGCACCTCTTTAATTCTATAATGAGTAATGTAACATGTACTAACATTGTTTATACATGGTTTTCTTCCACGCTGGACATCCCACCCCACTATAAAACCCCACTTGCCTAGTTTCCAACAGACTTCACAACCTCTGAGGATGCCTGCCATAGATGTGGGGAAAACATCAGGAGAAAATGCTTCTGGAGCATGGCCATACAGCCTGAAAATTTCACAGCAAGCCAGTGATTCCGGTCCTGAAAGCCACTGACAACATATCAAACTAATGATTGTTTAGGACATAATATTTACCGATATATACTGAATCTTGGATATATTGGGACTTATTTATTTATCGTGTCGGAAGCAAACCAAACAGTTGTATTGCATTTTTAACAAACACAAAAATTTTATTGAGACTTAAACAGGTTTAAAGGTAGGTGGGTATTTAGGGAATTTACCCAGCATCATGCTGAAAATAATATAGAATAGTCCCACAAGGTACATAGAACATACTAAATATATATATTTTCTTTCAGATGGAGTCTAGCTTACTCCTACAGAACTAATGCACCAAACATATATCCTACCCCCTCCAAAAAAGAAAGAGACGTGATCAGTTCAGATTAAAATTCATAAACAATGAAAGAAAATATTGTATTGTCGAAGGCTTTCATGTCCGGAATCATTGGGTTGTTGTAGGTTTTTCGCGCTGTATGGCCTTGTTCTAGAAGCGCTCTCTCCCGATGTTTCACCTGCATCTATGGCAGGCATCCCCAGAAAATTATATACTCACTATTAAGCAGGGTACAGCTGTGGGCAAGAAATCTGATTAGACTTGTAATTAGTTTTGGTACACTTTCAATGTATTGCTAGAAAGAATACAACTAGAAGAAGAACTGGAAAATATTTGCATAATGCTTGATTGCTCTGATGTAGGCAAACCAACATCTTTTCAGTTCTCTGAACTGCTCTAAGTGCCAGCTGACCTAAAGCGGAACAAACATGTTTTTTCTCTTTTACTGGGTGACTGACAAATGTAATTTAAATAAAAAGCAACTTCCCCATTCTGTGAGTTTTACTTTGATAGCTTCTGTTTCCTTGGGGGAAAAAACACCATGAATTTTCCATGAGTTGTTACAAGTTTTCTATCAGATTTTGATAAGCAGGGTTTTAAAGTTCATTGTTCGTGTGCCTTCACATTGTCTTATGACAACCCTATAAAATTTCATAGGGGTTTCTTAGGCAAAGAGTAATCAGAAGTGGTTTTGCCAGTTCCTTCATTTCGAATACAACCTTCAGCACCTGGAATTCATTGATGGTCTCCCATTTGAGTACCAACCAGGGCTGAACCCACTTAGCATCTAAAACTAGATAGGATCTCGTGCCTTTAAGATATTTAGGCAGGATTTATTCACATGAGACAGTACCCATCTCAGAACACCATATTCATCACACTGTCCGTCTGCCACCTCGCTGTGACTATCCCATCCCTCACAATCCTGCAACATTTGTTGCAATGGATCCATTCACTAATTTTGTAATAAGTATTGAAACACTTTTTCACCAATCACACAGGCCTAGTAGTTGCTATATGGAGAAAATGGACAACCACCACAACTTGGCAGAACTAACAGCCTGCTGATGTGATGGAAACTAATTCTTATATTGTTTTACCTACTTTTCTTCAAAATGGCCAGAGAATATTTGAAAGAGGTTGTATTGTTGATGTCTATATGAAGTGAAGAAGTCTGAGAAAGAACTGAGAGAGAGAAATGAATTTGGCCTGTAAAATGTAATTTACCTTTCAGCAATAACTTTGTCAACTGTATTTCCATATGTGTTCAGCCTTTATGCTTGTAGATAAATGCTAATATTACAAAAAGATCCTCATGTGGCTTCCTTTTAAAAAAACAGTCTGGGTTTGTTCTGAACCAATTAAAGTCCTCATTGCTTGATGAAGTTGAGAAAATGTGATAATAATGTTTTTGCCCAAAACAGTTTGTAATGATAGAGAGCAGTATTAAAAAATTTAAGTTACATGGGACCAAAAATGATACAAAATATGTAAAGTCTAGGGCCCAAGTAGTCTTTATATGTCTCCATTAATTTGGGAGCCAGTCTAGATAGATAGATGAATGAACAGATGGATAGAAGAAGTTTGGTCTTTATTGGTAATTGAATTAATGTTGCTGTGGTCTCAGGAAGTGAATGAAGGTACTGCAAGTCCCATCATCTATGGTCCATCCTCCTCCAAAGAGCACCAGGACGTAGAGTGGGCCTTGCGGGCTCTTTGTGTCAAGTTTGGTCTTGATCAGTCATTGGATGAGGTTCACAGAGGTCTCAGAAAGTGAGTGATGGTACTGCTAGCCCCATCATCCATGGTCCATCCTCCTCCAAACTGCTGTAGGATGTAGAGTGGGTCTTGCAGGTTCTGTGTGCCAAGTTTGGTCTGTATTGGTAATTTTCTGGCACAGCCTCAGCCCTTTTTCTCTCCTCTCTTGTTACCTTAGAATCTTGGAACTTTCAGGCTGGCCAATCAGAGACCATATGCAAATAGTACCACAGTGGCAGCCAATCAGAAAGCTGGCACATACACTGCCCTACGTCCGCCGCACTTCCGTCCGCCTCATACAAACACTGACTTTTATTATATACATAGATTTACTTCATTTCTATCCTGCTCTTCTCACCCTGCAGGATACTCAGAGCAGCGTACAACATACATCTAGGCAAAAATTCAATGCCTCATTACACAAACCAAATAAAACATAACATAAAATTACTAGAAACAATAGACATATGCAGTAGAGTCTTGCTTATCCAACCTTCGCTCATACAACATTCTGTATTATCCAACACAGTTGCCTCCCGTCCAGATCCACAGTTGTTTCAATACATTGCGATGTTTTGGTGCTAAATTCGTAAATACAGTATTTACATAATGTTACCGTGTATTGAACTGCTTTTTCTGACGATTTGTTGTAAAACATGATGTTTTGGTGCTTACTTTGTAAAATCATAACCTCTTCCTCCAAGCTCCCTGCTGCTGATGCTCTTTGACTCTCTTGGATGGTGCTGTGTCTCACTTGGATGGTGCTGTGTCTCACTACCTAAATTTTGTAGCATTTGCAATAACTCTATGGTGTTGTAGGATAAAGAAGTGCACCCTGGGGCTAGAGAGCCCAAGTTTAGGAAGGGTCTCCCATAGGATTTTAGATGAAACAAAGACCTTATTAGCAGGTTGATTTTTCATTGCTAGGAAAAAGGGTGGGTGCAGTAGGGAGGAGAGAGTCCAGTACTGGCTAGATTAGTAGAAGACATCCAATGCATTTAGTGGCAGTAGAATTTAAACAATATGAGATTTTAGCATTTTTAGAAACAACATGACCAGCAGATGGCCACGGTGGTACACGCTTTGGTCACATCCCGCCTCGACTACTGCAACGCTCTCTACGTGGGGCTGCCCTTGAAGACGGCCCGGAAGCTTCAGCTAGTCCAGCGCGCGGCAGCCATGTTGTTAACAGGAGCAGGGCGCAGGGAGCATACAACGCCCCTGCTGTCCCAGCTCCACTGGCTGCCGATTTGCTACCGGGCCCAATTTAAGGTGCTGGTGCTATCCTACAAAGCCCTAAACGGTTCCGGCCCAAAATACCTTGCAGACCGCATCTCGGCCTACGAGCCCACGAGGACCTTAAGATCATCCGGGGAGGCCCTTCTCTCGGTCCCGCCTGCCTCACAGGCACGCCTGGCGGGGACGAGGGAGCGGGCCTTCTCGGTGGTGGCCCCCCGGCTGTGGAACACCCTCCCTACTGAAGTTAGACAGGCGCCCTCCCTTATGGCCTTTCGTAGGAGCCTGAAAACATGGCTCTTCGAGCGGGCCTTCCATTGAGTGCTATATCATTGGAAATGATGACCGGAATGGACTATGACTATGAAATCGACTATGACCCCAGGATTTGACGAAGCGGATTTTTAACATAAGTATATGTTATGTAGTAGTAGATTGTCATGTACTGTTTTGACTCACTGTAAACCGTCTTTTCTATGTTGTTGTTCACCGCCACGAGTCGCCCTAGGGCTGAGAGTGGCAGTCAATAAGTGCAAGAAATAAATAAATAAATAAATAAATAATGGAGAATATCGGGGTTTAGGGGAGCTGCATAAAGCATAGTTACTATCAAATTTCAGCACTATGGCAACCAGCAGTGCTGCAGTCCCCCAAGGGTATGGAGAAGATCAAATCACCCTCTTTGATTATAGAAATGTGGAGACTGGAAAAAAATGATTTAAGGAAGCAGAATTCATATTAAGGGAACTGTGTTCTCATTTTGTCCTCTCTTAGTAGCCAGGACCCTGATTTTCATACTTGTCATGCCAACTCTACTTGCTTAAATTCCCTCTTCTGCACAAGCCTTAAAGGTAGAGGCATCTTGCTCTTTTTAGACTTGCAGTCTTATCTCTACCTCAGACTTGCTATGCCTACTTAAGGTTTAGACCAGACAGCACAAAGATCTAACGGAAAATCTGTCACTTGTTCAGCAACAATATTTTTAGAAGTGGCCCTGTGTCAGGCAGGAATGCAGCTTTATCTGGGTTTCTCATTGTATTCAGCTAGGCATGCTAAACACACCACTTCAAAGTTTCATGTTATGAAGGTCAAATGTTGAACTGGCACAGATAGGGACGTTGGCGAGGCAGGAAGGGGAATTATTGAATCTTAGAGCTGGAAGAGACCACAATGACCATCCCCTGCACTCATTCAACATCCGTTTAAAGACCTCCAACGATGAAGAGTCCACCACCTTCTGAAGCAGTCTATTCCACTGTCAAACACCTCTTATAATAAAAAGGTCTTCCTAATGTTTAGGTGGAATCTCTTTTCTTGTAATTGGATTCGCTTTCTTGTAATTGGATTCGTTTTCTTGTAATTGGATTCATTTTCTAGGCAGCATCAGAAAACAAGCTTGCTCCCTCTTCTAAAGCCAACTCAGGTGGTCATCATATCATCTGAGATTGTATTAACACCTCACCTTTCTTCCCTAACTCACACTTGTATGCATTATATGGAACATCTCAGGGGAGCCACAATTCCCCAATTTTTTCCCTCAACTTTAACATTAAAAAATCAAGAAGAGTTGAAAAGTGAATGGGTGTGACCTCTGAAGGTTTTTAAGATCAATTCAGGGATGCTGTGGTTTTGAACTTTCAATATGCTTGAATGGTTTTTAACTGTGAATTTTTAATACTGTACTGTTTATATTATTATTAATAATAATAATAACACTTTATTTATATTAAATTAAATTAATATTAAATTCTGGTTTAATGGGTTGTTGCAGGCTTTTTTGGGCTGTATGACCATGCTCTAGAAGCATTCTCTCCTGAGGTTTTGCCTGCATCTGTGGCAGCATCCTCAGAGGTTGTGAGGTTTGTTGGAACTAGGAAATTTGGGCTTATATATCTGTGGGAGAAAGAACTCTTGTTTGTTGGAACTAGGTGTGAATGTTTCAATTGGCCACTTTGATTAGCATTTCATGGCCTGACAGTTTTTAGGTGTGGTTTGTTCCTGCCTGGAGGAATTCTTTGTTGAGGGGTGATTAGCTGTCCCTGATTGTTTCTTGTCTGGAGTTCCCCTGTGTTTGAGTTTTGTTCTTTATTTACTGTTATAATTTTAGAGTTTTTAAATACTGGTAGACAGATTTTGTTCATTTTCATGGTTTCTTCCTTTCTGTTGAAATTGTCCACATGCTTATAGATTTCACTTGCTTCTCTGTGTAACCTGACATGGTTTAATGTTTGCATATTTGTATGTTTTAAATTGTATGCTAATGCTTTTATGTTAAGCCACTTTGAGTCCCCTACAAGAGAGATAACGTGAGGTATAAATACATATAACAATAATAATAATAGCAACAACAACAACAACATTTCAAGACGGTTTCTCAATGATTTTAACACATATGTTGTCCAGTAAATAAGGCATTTTATGTGTGGTGCTTTGTAAAAAGCAATGTAAAAAAGGAGATAAACAATTGTTTTTAGAATTTCCTTGTGAATTGTGAATTGTTTTGGAAGTTGGGCCTAACTCTGGGAGAAAGACAGCATATGAATGCAACAAACAAACAAACAAGGGGAATCATCAGTACTGGTGTAGGAATGTCTTCATAGCTTTTATGGATGGGTTCACTCACTGATGAGTATCAGCCCCTATATATGATTCAAGGATGGTTCCATAGAGTGCCTCTGACCACTTTCACAACAATTTGTATGCTCCCTTCCTTGGTGCCCCAAGTCAATTATTTCCAGAATCCTCTAAATGCCAAACCACATATTGAAAAACAGGCGTTTGAATGCTATTCTCCCTTTTTACATGTTGCCCATCCCATCACAGCAGGAGAGGGATGTTTCAGAATGTGCTTCTTCTATTTTTAATTCCCTCTTTGCCAATATCAGGAGCCCCCAGTGGCACAGTGGGTTAAACCACTGAGCTGCTAATCTTGTTGACCAAAAGGTCGTAGGTTCAAATCCGGGGAGCGACATGAGCTTCCACTGTTAGCCCCAGCTTCTGTCAACCTAGCAGTTCGAAAACATGCAATTGTGAGTAGATCAATAGGTACAGTTCCAGCGGGAAGATAACGGTGCTCCATGCAGTCATGCTGGCCACATGAGCTTGGAGGTGTCTACGGACAACGCCGGCTCTTCGGCTTAGAAATGAAGATGAGCACCACAACCCAGAGGTGGACATAATTGGACTTAATGTCAGGGGGAAACCTTTATCTTTACCTATGCCAGTATCAGGATCAATTCAAAGTGAGAGGATGGCACAGGAGAAATGGGTAGTCAATCTTTGCATTGCTATCATTGTGATGCGAAAGAAAAGTGAGGGAGGATGTTAGCCCAATTCTGTTGGTAGACTCTTATCTGAAGAACTGTGAGCTGCTACAATAAAGCTCTTTAGGTTTTGCGAGACATTGTCACCTCCATGTCCACTCATTCCATACACGTTGGAGGCTGTCTGTAGCAATTCCTTGGATCTGCATCCAGCCTTTTTTTAAGGAAAGTGATTTGAAAGGCTTGAAGTCTACAGTTCTGTCCTCCAAATTGTTTTTAGAGGCACAGAGTTACTCTTCAAAAGTTCACCTATGAACCATGCCATTATAACTCTTGAAAAGAAAGGAAGAGAAGAGAAGGGGGCATAATCTAATAAGAGTAATAATACTACCAGAAACACAACTCAAAGGTGAAAATAAAAAGTTGCCACTGCTGCCAGCAATGGCCAGAAAAGAGCCGTAGTCAGCAAAAGCCATCACTACATATTTATTTAAAACTCAAACACTGCAGTAATAAACACTAAATTCACTTGAAACATTTGCTCCAGCCAGAAGAAATATGGGCTTCTACATGTTGAAGACAAGAAGTCTGAAATGGAGGCTCATTGGGGACTCCCTGTATAGATGAAATGGCAACAACCATAATAATGGCAAAGTAGTCTTTTGAATAAATCTTAAACCAATAGGCAACAAGATAACAATGTGAATTATTATTGTTGTTGTTGTTAATAATTGGCCATACTAGCTAGAGTTAGTTGGTGTTTAACAATATTAGCTGGGCCCTATGAAGAAAACCCCACATATGTGATTGAGATGCATATTGGCTCATTGAGATCAGGGGTGCTTCCAGACAGCAGCAAATCACGGGTTTTAATCAGGAGCAAAAAATCCTGGGACTTCAGAAGAGGTTCACATACAGACCTGTTGGTCCTGGGATATCTGCCTCTGTCGTCCACACTTGCTGCTTCATTGCAGGATTTAGAAGCTCCCAAGATGGCTGCTGCCGGACATCTGTTTTTTAAAAAGAAACTCAAGATGTGAAGATGCAAATCGTTGTATAAATTCCATTCCTGGGTAATATAAGCTGCAGGGCTATCTGTGCAGACAGAGTGTTGTTCCTGGGTTATACATATCTGTTCCTGATTGCTCTTATTGTGGAAAAGATGTACAACATTGACGAGGGGGTCAGAACTTTGTCCTGGCCAGAGAAAATGTGTCCTCCACACATTTCATGAAGTTTCAGGCACACAAACAAAGTTTTTGCCTTCTACTCAACTGTCACCTTCTTTTTAGGAACCAACCAATCAGGAATAAACATCTAAAACATGGGGGGAAACCTAGATAAAAAATCCCGTGATTTCATAGAATCATAGAATCAAAGAGTTGGAAGAGACCTCATGGGCCATCCAGTCCAACCCCCTGCCAAGAAGCAGGAATATTGCATTCAGATCACCCCTGACAGATGGCCATCCAGCCTCTGTTTAAAAGCTTCCAAAGAAGGAGCCTCCACCACACTCTGGGGCAGAGAGTTCCACTGCTGAATGGCTCTCACAGTCAGGAAGTTCTTCCTCATGTTCAGATGGAATCTCCTCTCTTGTAGTTTGAAGCCATTGTTCCGTGTCCTAGTCTCCAGGGAAGCAGAAAACAAGCTTGCTCCCTCCTCCCTGTGGCTTCCTCTCACATATTTATACATGGCTATCATATCCCCTCTCAGCCTTCTGTTCTTCAGGCTAAACATGCCCAGCTCCTTAAGCCGCTCCTCATAGGGCTTGTTCTCCAGATCTTTTATCATTTTAGTCGCTCTCCTCTGGACACATTCCAGCTTGTCAATATCTCTCTTGAATTGTGGTGCCCAGAACTGGACACAATATTCCAGGTGTGGTCTAACCAAAACAGAATAGAGGGGTAGCATGACTTCCCTAGATCTAGACACTATGCTCCTATTGATGCAGGCCAAAATCCCATTGGCTTTTTTTGCCACCACATCACATTGTTGGCTCATGTTTAACTTGTTGTCCACGAGGACCCCAAGATCTTTTTCACACGTACTGCTCTTGAGCCAGGCGTCCCCCATTCTGTATCTTTGCATTTCATTTTTCCTGCCAAAGTGGAGTATCTTGCATTTGTCACTGTTGAACTTCATTTTGTTAGTTTTGGCCCATCTCTCTAATATGTCAAGATCGTTTTGAATCCTGCTCCTGTCCTCTGGAGTATTGGCTATCCCTCCCAATTCGGTGTTGTCTGCAAACTTGATGATCCTGCCTTCTAACCCTTCATCTAAGTCATTAATAAAGATGTTGAACAGGACCGGGCCCAGGACGGAACCCTGCGGCACTCCGCTCGTCACTTCTTTCCAAGATGAAGAGGAAGCATTGGTGAGCACCCTCTGGGTTCGTCCATTTAACCAATTACAGATCCACCTCACCGTAGTTTTGCCTAGCCCACACTGGACTAGTTTCCTTGCCAGAAGGTCATGGGGGACCTTGTCGAAGGCCTTACTGAAATCCAGGTACGCTACATCCACGGCATTCCCCACATCTACCCAGCTTGTAACTCTATCGAAAAAAGAGATCAGATTAGTCTGGCATGACTTGTTTTTGATAAATCCATGTTGACTATTAGCAATGACCACATTTGTTTCTAAGTGTTTGCAGACCACTTCCTTAATTTCTGAGTGCAGGGACATACAGACATTCGAAGATGGGGATTTTTGGCTCAGAACCGGGATATTCCTGCACCTGAAAATCTTGCGGTTTTTGCCATTTGTAGCTATTGCTTCCGCATTTAGAGGGAACAGCCTCTGGCCACCCTCCTGTTTGCTACGAAAGCTCCTGGGATAAAGGTACTGTCTGGATGGGCCCAAGTTTAGGGATGGAAAACATGGGGCTCAGCCATTGTTGTTAGACACCAACTAGCCCTAGCTAGTATGGCCAATGGCCCGGGGGAATAGTGTCACTAAATATTCAATAATAGGCAGGCTTCATTCAAATGAGACTTTGGACCTACCATCAATGGATACATTATGATTTTCCCTTCATACAAATAAAAACAACAACAAATTCCCAACAGTTTTTCATACATGTTTCACTTAAATTGCATATTTAGAAAATATACCTTCTTCAACAATCTGTTGATTGTATTTAAGCATACAATAATTTATATGTTAAAACTTAAATCCCTGGAGATGGATATCAGAGTATTCCTGTTGTTTTTATTTCTTCTTTGGTACTCTTGAGTGGCTGTAATATTTTAAAAGGGATCAGTTCTATCCTTTCAAGTAGTCCTTAAGATCCTGGATAAGTCTTTGCTGGCGGGTGGAGGGGGTTTGGGGACAGTCTATCAAGGATATGACAGGAGAAAAGTAGAGTGATGCAACTGACACCCCCTTGGCTGGATCATGTGATTTTCTAATCAAGCGATACATCCAACTCTTAGTAATGGCTCAAATAACAATATGGTTATATTAGCAAATTTTGGAGCTATGGGTCTCCTGAGCTAGATCGGAACAAGAAATATCAACCTAACCTGAAAGATTATTGACAGATTAAATTACTATGAACCAAGCTTTCACTCACCACAATTATGGCACTATGATTCCAGCCTTGGCTGGATCCTGGGTTTAGTCAGAGCCATAAAAAGAGCTCCTTGGCTTAGGATTTTGAAATTTGTTCAGAAATCTTAGGATTCCATAGTGTGTTGCCATGGATTTTTCCTAAGTAGTTCAAACCAGATTTGTGCATTTTGTAGACATGGGATCAATGACAACAGTATCCGCATCTGTTGGCACTCTTTACTAAAAACACAGACTAAGACTGTTATTTCCTTCCTATTCTGCATGTGGTGTTACATTTGAATCTGAGTATTGATATCATTGGCACCAACAATATTTGTTTTTAAACTTTATTTCATAACCATTGATGGGCCAAAGCTTGACAAGATGTTAATTATCAATTGCGTCAATGGCTTTTCAAAAATAAACAACAGGTGCGAAAGTCCTGATCTGGTCCTTTGTATGAACCTCATACTCACCAGGCCCCCTGGCAATCAAAAAGGCCCAAAATGGTGCTATGAGAGTAAGAGTAGATGAAGTCAGCGCGTCTTTTAATTTCTCTTGGGATGCATGAAGCTTTGGGTTAATTTTTTGAGTAAAATTTCTAGATTCATACACAAGTATATAATAATAATACACTTTATTTATATTCTGCTGTATCTCCCTGAGGGAACTTAGAGCGGATTATGGTTTACACATTTATAGGCAAAACACCAATGTGTTTTATACAGTATCTGGTATAGCAAAATTCCAATACAATTACAGGACAGGATGAAAGTCTACCTGGACATAATAACCACCTGTAATTAAGTAGACTGGGGACGGTTTCCCATCCGCATTATAGAAGAGGGTATCACCTGCCAATTGCTCTCTTATGCATGTAATTTTGGAGTAGAAGCTCACAAGCATCGCTTCTTGGCCAAGATACAAATAAATGTCTCTGTCCTATGCCTTTGCTTCACCGGTGAGTTTTTAATCTGGGACTTTGGCTATCAGTTATGGTTGGCATAAATGCTCACCAGGCTGTTCCCTCTCAATTTATTGTGGTCTAAATTCCATATCAATGGAAAGGTAAAGGTAAAGGTTTTCCCCTGACATTAAGTCCAGTCGTGTCTGACTCTGGGGTTGGTGCTCATCTCCATTTCTAAGCCAAAGAGCTAGCGTTGTCCATAGACACCTCCAAGGTCAAATGGCCAGCATGACTGTATGGAGCGCTGTTACTTTCAATTGATAGGAGTATCTATTTTGAGAACCTTTTTGGTTCTCACAGAGAACAGGAGTGAACGAATGTTCTCTTGGGAGGCAATGAGTAATTTTAGCTTTCCCCCTCTGTTGTCAGTTGTTGTCTATTCGTTCAGTTGCTTCCGATTCTTCATGACCTCATGGACCAGCCATGGACCAGCTCTCTCTCTCTGGAGGTCTTTTGAGCTCCCTGTTGGTCATCACCTCCCCCAGCTCCTTCAAAGTCAATCCAGTCACTTCAAGGATACCATCCATCCATCTTGCCCTTGGTCGGCCCCTCTTCCTTTTTCCTTCCATTTTCCCAGCATCATTGTCTTCTCTAAGCTTTCCTGTCTTCTCATGATTTGGCCAAAGTACTTCATCTTGGCCTCTAATATCCTCCCCCAAGTGAAAAATCAGGCTTTATTTCCTGAAGTATGGACTGGTTGGATCTTCTGGTGGTCCAAGGCACTCTCAGAACTTTCCTCCAACACCACAGTTCAAAAGCGTCTATTTTCCTTCACTCAGCCTTCCCTATGGTCCAGCTCTCACATCCGTAGCTTACTACGAGGAATACCATTGCTTTAACTATGTGGATCTTCGTTGCCAGTGTGATGTCTCTACTCATCACTATTTTATCGAGATTGGTCATTGCTCTCCTCTCAAGAAGTAAACGCCTTCTGATTTCCTGGCTGCAGTCTGCGTCTGCAGTCATCTTTGCACCTAGAAATACAAAGTCTGTCACTGCCTCCATGTTTTCTCCCTCTATTTGCAAGTTATCAATCAGTCTTGTTGCCATAATCTTGTTTTTTTAATGTTTAACTGCCACCCAGCCTTTGCACTTTCTCTGTTGTCAGAGAATCTATGAAAACTGCAGTTCTTGAATATTGTTTGCAATTTGGAGTTTATGCTGTGCAACATTTGTTCAGCTCAGAACTGAAACAAATGCTGGTCAGTTCCATCAAAGGCTACTTGGTAGTCTTTTAAAAAAAATGGTGGGAGGCAAATGAATTGGAGACAGACAAAGCAGATGGAAATGAAGTCCTTAAAATTGAAAGCTTGTTTGCATTTCAGGAAACTGCTATTTTGCCTGTGCCTAGCTTAGACATGATCTCCAACCAATCTTGGAGCTTTTTTGCTTACAAGAAAGATGTTAGGAAAGGGAGCAGAGTGTAGAGATAAAGTAAAAAAAAAAAAAAAAAGCAAACTGGTAGCATTATTATTTATTAGTTCTATAATTGGTATAATCCCATTGCTTGTTCTCTGTGTGTATTCATGTAAAATATGCAGGTGGAGGAATCTTTACAAATGACTCCTCTACATTCCTTGTGAGTTTCATGCAAATAGTGAGCTTCAAAAACACAAAACCAAGCACAGGTGCTAAGGCAGTAGAGATATAAGATGCTTCAAATTTCAAGTGATGGCTGTGAAACATAGCTTGGATATTACTCTCTGAATGATGGCAATCTTCAAAGGAACAGAGCGTATATTTCACTCAATGCTTTAAAAATAAAAATGTAAAAGTTATGAGTAGGATACAGGCAGGGGCAGCTCAACCATTACGCAAAGTAAGCATTTGCAGTATAGTTGATTTTGCCCAGGGGCGCTCTTGAGGTGCTCTTGGGGGAAAATAGTCCTTGACATATGCGAGTTGTAGTTCCTGGGATGTATAGTTCACCTACAATCAAAGAGCATTCTGAACTCCACCAATGATGGAATTGAACCAAATATGGCACACAGAACTCCCACGACGAACAGAAAATATATATCAGTGATTGGTTGGGGGGGGGCGCCAAAATTCTGTTTGCTTACCGTTGAAAATTACCTAGGGCCGCCTTTGGATACAGAGAAGCTGTAGTGGATTCAGAGAATGATAAGAAGTATGGAAACAAAACAAATGAGGAAAGGTTGGGGGATTTTCAGTCTAAGACCCAATTTTTGCTGACCATTTAATGGTTTCAAACCAGCATGGAAGAAAGTGGTTTCATTGTGCAGATGATTCCATAAGAAATCCTGAGGACTGTTTGAAACACAACCCATGGGACACTGGTGCACATTAAGGGGTTTATTTTGCACACTGTTTTGGGAGTTTGTTGTCTAGCTGTTACTGTTTGAAGTGTAGATGGGCTTAAGAATACATCTATACTGTAGAATTAATGCAGTTGGACACCACTTTAACTACTATGGTTCAATGACGTGGTATCATAGCAGTTGCCTTCTCTGCCAAAGAGTGCTGGTGTCTGACCAAATAACAACTGCTATAAGTCCATAGTATTGGGCTATGAAAATTAAAGTGGCGTTAAGCTGCAGTAATTCTACAGTGTAGATCAGGTCTGCACAGCATATGAGTAGTAAGGGGCTAAAATTGGATAGGCTATGCCTCTTGGGGCCACAAATCAGTTTTAAATGCCTCACTTTCTGGGGCAGGTATAATGAATTAGAATTGTTGTTTTTGTGTGCCTTCAAGTCTTTCCAGGTTTGGGGCAACCCTAAGGTGATCCTATCACAGAGTTTTCTTGTCAACATTTATACCAATGGCTTTTTATGGACAGCATGCAGCCTACATATGTATGTTATGCAGGCCTGGTACAGATGCATCTTAAGGCTGGATCTACACTGCCATATAACATAATCCAATTTCTGAATCCGGATTATCTGCTTTGAACGGGATTATATGAGTCTACAATGGCATCTAATCCAGTTTAAAGCAGATAATCTGGATTCAAAAACTGGATTATATGGTGGTGTAGATGGGGTCGATTTGGATAGAGGGGTGACACGATTGCATTCTTTAAATATATAAAGGACTGCCAGAGAGAAGAAGGTACAGGTCTATTCTCTACTGTTGCAGAATTAAACTACAGGAGAGAAAATTTCAGTTGAAAGAGCCAGTGTGGTGTGGTGGTTTAACTTCTTCATAGTAAAAACCATTCAGCAATGGAACCAGTTCCCTAAAGAGGTGGAAGAGTCTCTGGCAGTGTAGAATAATATAATCCAGTTCAAAGCAGATAATCTGGATTTTATATGGAAGTGTAGATGGGGCCTCTCTCTCTCTGGAGGTCTTTTGAAAAATGGCTACTTGCTGAGGATACTCAAGCTTCTGTTCTTGCATTGCGCAGGGGGTTGAACTTGCTGGCCTATGGGACCCCATCTAACTCTATGGTGTGTGATTCTAAATGTACTGTGTTTTCCCTAGTTGAAGAACGTGCCCCAGAAAGGGAGAAAAGAAGAATGGAAATTAATATCTGGGAATAACTGGGAAGAGAGGCAAAATGACAGCCAGTGCATCCAAGTTCTTCAGCTTCCTATCCATAATCTTGGAATCTCTTGCGTTATCCTGAAGGTTATACCCTGCAGCATCACTTGTTTCCCTGTAGACCAAAACGAAGAGGGCTTGACAAGTCTTGTCAAACTCTAAGTTACATTACAATTTGTGTGGCCCAAGGAGACAGCAATCAAGTGCAGCTGAGAGGACATATGACTTCCTTTGTTTGCAGATTATGTTGCAAAGAGACAACACTGAGTCTAAATTCTTTTGGCCACTCCATTCTTAAGGAAACAAGAACAAAAGGACATAGTCATAGATGTTTTGTTTTCTGTCTTGATAGCCATTTCATAGGAAGTACAACAAAAATACAGATTAGATTTCAGAAGATTTATGCAACAAAGTGAGCCAGTATAGACTCAGTTGGGCGGAACATCACAAGCACCCTCCTATATATAACAAACCTTAGTCGGTGAATTCTGAAAAGCGGGTCCACTACATATCATCTTCACCATGAAGCTGACAGTTGTCTTTCTGCTTGTCACCCTGATGGTGTGCTGCTATTCAGGTGAGTTGCCTACTACATTATATTTGGAAATATCACGTGGTTAGTATTATAGATGGACAAGATTTACATGTTTCACGGCTTGACAATGGCAAAGCTCTAGCATGAAAATGGAGGTCTTCTCTATGGTGTAGTTAGTGCATGGCCTCAAACCTTTTTAGCTTGACTGATGTAGTTACACAAGTTGCCTTCAATATTGTTTTCTGGCAAAACTCTGCTAAAACCAGATTTCAGTTTTTTAAAAGGCAATTTTGAAGTAATAAAGAAGCCTGAAATATCCACAAATGCAATCCACGTTCATGACGGCAGGTAGGTAAGATTGCAATTTGGGACATTAGCACCTGCTCTAAATATCTCTTGGGGAAGGAAGTCAGAAATGGGAATACAATTGTGTTACCTATAAAATTATCAAATTAATCTTTGCCTAAATGTTATAAATTTAAATTTTATGGTTATAATACAATGCAGACTATGGTACTGTTGTTAACTGCAGTCAATTGGTCTTCAATTGAGCCAGTATGATATAGTGGTCTGAGTATAGGGCTATGCATCTGGGGCTAGGATTCAAATCCCTGTTTGACTTGAAAACCCATTGGGTGACTTTGAGCAAGTCACAGAGGAAAGAAAGGCAAACTCCCCCGGAACAAATCTTGCCAAGAAAACATTGGACATAGAATTGCATTAAAGGTGGTTAAAGACACTCAAATGAATGAGGGATCTTTATGTTCTCTTTTTAAATAGCCCTGCTCAGCACGCCAAACTCAGGTTTGTACCTTTTTGAGACTTCCCACCATAATATGTACTTTCCCTATTGCCTTCTATTTTATCAAGCATGATGAGCCTGAGAGTAATATCCTTAGAATTGAGTGGAGTTTATTTGTGAGTAAATATGCATATAGTGGTCACTAGTATCTACCATGTTAGGTGCCAGGTGGATTCATTCTGGACCTTTATTCTATTTTTAAAAAGATTATGCAATGTGCAGAATCCTTTATAGAGACAGGGTTTAATACTGTGAATAATTCCATTACATTCAGACAAAAGAAGATCAGAGCAGTCATATCATTTGCTCAGGTTTATGTGTAGCCTCTGAGGGTTTTGTAAAGAAAAATGGTCGTTTGCAACATCTTGGCTTTGCGGCAAGATATTCCCCCTAATAAGTGCTTCCTCGTGGTACAACTAAATCGCCACCCACAAACTCACACATGAAAGTCGGTGTGATCTAGTGGTTTGTGTGTTGTATCAGGACTGGGAAACCTCTTCTGGCCAAGGCAATCTCACATTTCATTTAGCTTAATTTAGACTTGATTCGAAGAAACACAACAATAATGACCTCTTATTTTGAACCCTTGCATTCCAGATACTGCTGTAGAGGATTGTCATCTCAATGACATCTTCACCAAGTTCCTTACTGGCTCATCGGAGGACTACATGAAAGCGATTGCTCCTTTTTCATCCAGCGCTGATATGACTGAAGCAGCTTCACGGATGAAGCAATGTGCCCCTGAAACTCCAGAGCAAGAGCTGCTGGCAAGAAAGGAAGTGCTGGTAATTCTTTTCACAGTCACCTCACCACAAATGTGCTAGGGCAACACTTCCCTATTCACTGTTTTCGGATTTACAGATCTGGAGCTCCACCAAACTTCTGCTCATGCATTACAGCATTCGTGTTAGGTGGTCATTCATCTTCTAGCAAAGGAGAGTTAATAAACAACAGCAGTTCAGTTCCCATTGTTGGTCCCAATTTAGAAGGTAACCTCTGAGAGTGAGACCAGAAGAATCCTGTTGGCAGAAACCCAGACAAGTGATAAGTCTGAGCTGCCCCTTGTGAATCCCTACTGTGGCAAACATACAGATCAGCCCCGATTAGAATCAGCAGCAAAGTGAGAAGGGTGATTTCAGCCAAGGAAGGTTTTATTATCTGCAGATAAGATCCTAGCTTGTGATACATTCACAAAGTAGATAGAATAGCCAGAAAACAGAAATACAGCCTCTTTTATACACAATAATTTAAAATTTCCCACTGCAGCAACATCAGCTGTAGCGAAGCTCATTGGACAACTCTCCCAATTCTGACCAATCACAGAAAGGGGGCTTTGCTGAGCAGTTGGCATGTAAAGAGACAAAAGGCACTGAGTGGCAGTGAATGGGTTTCCCTTTATCTAACAGGAAAAATAATAAAAATGATAGAAGGCACTTGGCCCTACCCAGGAAAGTTTATTGTGTGCAGGATGGCCATGGCAGAACCCCACCGGGGGGGGGGGGGGGGGGCAGTGGTTCTGGATCACGGTAGCAAAAAGCAGGACATATTGACACATTCATGCAAATTGCAGAGGAGATGGGCATAGAAGAAAACAATCAGGTTTCTTTCGTGGTGAGGATCCCACACCCAAAGGTGCATTGTGAAGAGTAGCAACTTCCCCTGAGGCAGGCAGGAAAAAGGCAATGGGCCATCTTCCTGTCACTGGACTATTGTGTTACAGATGTCTAGATAATGTCCATAATATGGGTGAGACCAGGAACTGATTGAGAAATCCCCAGCTTGGAGTCTCTTCTCACAGGCTGTATGATCATATGGGATGCAAAGACTTCCTTTTGTGGTCAGGCATACAGTTTCCCATCCAGGGAAATGAACAGGAAATTTCAGACGCACAAAATATATTATTAACAAAACATATGAATACATAGCAAAGGGTACATGAGAGACAGATTTTTCCCAAGTACATACAGATATCCAAGCCAGACTCCCTTGTATGCAGATCAAGGCATGAGGAAGGGAAAATACATAGAAATAATACAATTCCATACTGGGGAAAAGGAAGTATGCAGAATGGGCTTTTAGGGGGACTTTGGAACAAAAAGGCAGGAAGATTACATATTGCAAGGATGGGAACAGATAAGGAAAACAACATTAGAACATATGATTATTCAGCAGGTAGAGTTCTTTTAACAGCAGTCCTGGGAGACATCGTTTCTCAGGTTTGGAAAACATAATCTGAGCGAGGGAAGGGTAAATGACCTTGAAGGGCCGTATCCGCCCCCCGGGCCGTAGTTTGAGGACGCCTGGCTTAAACTATCAAAGTTTTTCTAATGGGGGAACCAGCTACCTGGAAAGAGAAGAAAAGAGGAAAAATACATGATGGCTGGGAAAGGTACATTACAGCAAGGAAAGGGCAAGAGACGCACAGAGTTTAGGGTAACCAATTTATTGAGGGATCATAAGCAGTCTGTAGGTAGTTTCCTGATTGTCTGAACATGCACAGTGCCAAACAAGTATACTTTAAGTGTCTGCAGCCTTTGGAACTCTCTGCTGCAGGCACAAAGGGGACAAATAATAATTTTATACAACACCATGATTAGTTATTTTAATTCATAGTTATATATTACTGTTTGGTTATTATGATTTTTTTACATATTAATTTTTGCCATTAATATGTTGTGAACCGCCTTCAGCCCCCCCCTTCCCCCCCAAAGGGGTGAGAAGGGCAGTATATAAATACAGTAAATAAATATGAATTGCTATTAGGAAATGTCTCCTAATAGCCAACCTCTTTCGTAGGGTATATGTATGCAGTAGAAACAATGTAGTTTGGCACACTCTTTAATGGCTATGGCTCAGTGCTATGGTATCATGGGACTTTGTTGAAACTCCAGCATTCTTTGGCAGAGAAGGCAAAAAACCTTCTAAAGCTACAATTTCATAGCCCTGAGCCATGGTGGTTAACGTGGTGTCAAGCTGCATTAATTCTACAAGGTAGATTCATCCATAGAACTGAGATTTCCAACTATTCATTCAAGCCTTGCTCTCTAGAGTAACAAGGAACATGTCTGCTTTGTCCTTTGAGTAATGACCCATTAAACACAGCTTTCACATTTCCCTTTCCTAAGAGTAAAATGCAGGACTTTGTTTTGGATTTGATGCATTCATCAGAAAAATTCTAAAACTTTTTTGAAAATTTAAATCTCTTGCAAAGGGATCAGCGAAAGCACAGAACAATGATGTATGACAACTATCCAGCCAGTGGGGTCTCACCATTCAGCCACTGGGTCTCCTCCAGTTGGCCCTAACCAACAGCATCCCTGACATCATGTTACTTTTCAGGAGGAGAAATATGTCAGGTTCTCCTGTTGGTTCATGTCAGTAAAAAATGCATCAACTGCTTTTTGAAACCAACAAAGCCAGACATAAATTAATCTCCTAGATGTGGGAACTTTGTTCAAACATCTTCAGCATTTTGTATTTCTATTAGCCAAGACTTCAGAAGTGGATAACTGAAATTTTAAATGCAATAATGACGTTAATATTAAAATACAGTATTAAAATTATTTTAAATAAGGCAAGAATCAGAGGAGGTCTCGGGGGGGGGGGGGGGGCAATGTTTTGTAAAGAAACCACTCAAAGCCCTCAACCTAGATCGGCAGATTTATAATTTTACTTCTTCCCATGTTAAAATATATTGAAACTCATTTTTCTTCCATTGTGTTTGCAAAGAAATGTGTGAATGCTAGAACTTCTAATGGGGGAAATAATAAAAAATATTTTTATCTGACTTTGGGGTGAGAAAAACTCACCATTAACCTCCATGGGCCAATGTAGGATGAAACATTCCCCAGAGCCGAATGCCAGGAAGACTATCTGCCTTCAGAACAGATTGCTATAAATATATGTACCCAATTTACACAACAATGCGTTTATTGTGAAATATGACAGATCTATCCCAGCTGGAACTTTGTCCAGCCTTTCCCATTTACTGACACAATGAAACTCACAAATTATCAATATTCTTTGTTCCAGAAAAATATCCTGGCAAAGTGTGCAGAGATGCCAAAACTTCCTCTGGTCTGAATTTTTGAAGACTATGATGTGCATTGAAGTAGCAACTGGATGTGATTCCTTCTCACTAATTTTCATGATGCTGAAATCTAGAAGGGCCCTTTCTCTCCTTTAAAAAAAAAATAACAATAATATTTTTCATCGAAATCTGGAACTTCCAAATGCTTTCTCCATTTCACTTACTGTTTACTTAATAAACAAAAAGAGCATGTAATTGGTTTTTGTCTGATTCTTTTTCCTCATCGTCAGAACACAATAAATTGTTTAAAATAGCTAACCTCCATTAGTTTTAGTCAGAATTCGGAATATTACATTTTCAGACTGTAGTTTCCAAAGTGCAACAATGGCAACTTGTTGAATGCTTAAGGAGTTCTGGGAACTGTAGTTCAGAACAAAATAATTTCTAAGTTCTGGATGTAGCCAGGCTTTTACACTGTAGAATCAATGCAGTTTGACATCACTTTAACTGCTGTGGCTCAATGCTATGAAATACTGCGATTTGTAGTTCGTAAGTTGGTAGCACTTTTGGCAAAGAAGGCTAAAGACCTTGTAAAACTAGAACTCCAATGACTCGATAGCATTGAGCTGAAGTGGTGTCAAAATACATTAATTCTGTAGATATACCTCTTGTTACCTACCAGCTTTCAAGTGAAGGTTGTTTTCCTTCGTTTGCTTCAACATCCCCTATGCCTTGCCAGAGGGGATGTAGTAAAGAGAAATTCCTCCTTTCTCTTTACACCAAACAAGATCAGAGGCTCAATTGGAAATAGCAGCATTGTCACATTATTTTAATTTATGAGGGAAATAATTGCATCAGAAGGGAAATGTTACTAAGGGTGCTTCCAGACAGCACCAAAATCCAGGTTTAAAATCAGGGGATAAATAATCCTGGGACCTGACTGCAGGTTTCCATACAGATCTGTTACTCCTGGGACTGAGTGCTCCGCCATCCTCACGGGCTTCCTCTGTATCGGAACAAGATGTAGGGTGGACGAGGAACATCCGTCTGAAAGTTTTTTTTTTAAAAAAAAATCACACTGTTATGTGCTGGACCTCATATGCACACATACAGAAAGCAGAAAATAGTTTCATGGGTTCAGAAGGATCTTCCTTCATGTTTTATTTATGGGTAACATAAACGACAGGCAACATGAGACACTAACGTTGGTCTCAGGGCGTTTCCACACAGCCTTTTATCCCAGGAGCATCCACATTTAAAAAATGCATGATGTTCCTGGGCCCCTACTGGGACTAGCCAGGGAGAACATCTGGAGACCCTCCCCCCACCACCAAACCCCTTTTAAAAGTAAAGAAAACTTATCAGGCCTCCTTTACAGTGTTTCTGGAGCTCTCCTGGCGTGTAGAAATGATGTGCCAGGAGAGCAGGGGTAGGGAGGGAGAGGAAAATCATCCCTCTCCCCCCCCCCCCCCCCACACTCTCCTGGCGTATTATTTCTATGTGCTGGGAGAGCTCCGGCAACACTGTAATGGAGGCTGGGTAAGTTTTCCTGACTTTTAAAAGGGGGTTGGGAGCTTTGGGGGACTAATTTAGTCCTGAAAACTGTGGGAATGGTGTTTGGACTGCTGTCCAGACATTGGAAGTAGTGGGTTTATTCCACACCTTCCAAGAAGGCGCAGAATAAATCCTCTATCTAATTAATTCATCACAAACCAGGGTTTTCCTGGTTTGTGGGAGATTTATTGCGGGTTGGTTAGAATGTCAGGTGGGCAGTCCCCTTTTTGCTGTGGAAGTTTTTATTGTACAACTCCTGGGGGTTGTGTATGCCAAGTTTGGTTCAGTTCAATTGTTGGTGGAGCTCAGAATGCTCTTTGATGGCTGGTGAACTATAAATCTACACAACTGCAACTCCCAAATGTCAAGGTGTATTTTCCCCAAACCTCTCTAGTATTTTCTGTTTCTCCTGGGAGTTGTGTATGCCAAGTTTAGTTCCGTTCAATTGTTGGTGGAGCTCAGAATGCTCTTTTATTGCAAGTGAGCTATAAATCCACACAACTGCAACTCCCAAATATCAGGATCTATTTTCCCCAAACCTCTCCAGTATTTTCTGATGCTCCTGGGAGTTGTGTATGCCATGTTTGGTTCATTTCAATTGTTGGTGGAGCTCAGCATGCTCTTTGATGGCTGGTGAACTATAAATCCACACTACAGCAATTCCTATATGTCAGGTTCTATTTTCCCCAAACTCTACCAGTGTTCAAATTTGGACATATTGAGTATTTGTGTCAAGTTTGGTCCAGATCCATAGTTGTTTGGGTTCATAGTGCTCTTCGGATGTAGGTGAGCTACATCTCCTATAAATCATTGTCACTTTTTCCTAACTCACTCCAGTATTTTATGTTGGTCATGGGGGTTCTGTGTGCCAAGTTTGCTCCAGGTCGGTAATTTGTGGGGGGTCTCAGTGGTCTGTGGAAGTCAGAGCTGAATTGGTTGAAGGTACTGGCAATCCCAGTATCGGTTGTCCATACTCCCCCAAACATATTGCTTTTGTGATTAATCACTATGCTTTAAGTATGTTCAGTTTGTAACAATGAAAATGCATCCTGCATATCCGATATTTACATTATGATTCATAACAGTAGCAGATATGAAGTAGCAACAAAAATATGGTTGGGGGTCCCCACAACATGAGCAACTTTATTTAGGGGTCACGGCATTATAAAAGTTGAGAACCACTGCTGTAGAACATGGCCATATAGCCCTAAAAAACCTACAACAACCCAGTGATTCCAGCCATGAAAGCCTTCGACAATACAAGGCATTTTATTTATTTATTTATTTATTTATTTGCTATATTTATATACCGCCGTTTCTCAGCCTAGCCGGCGACTCAACGCGGTTTACAACATAATATAACAATCAACAGTAAAAAAGTTAAAAGCATAAAAAACATAAAAAACATAAAAACACAATTCATACATCAATACCAATCCAGTTCGACTCTTAACTAAAAACGTGATCCAGTTCGTCATCCATGTTGCCAGTCCTTTAGTCATTTTATATGTGGTGCTTTGTAAAAAGCAATGTGGAAAAGGTGAAAACAGGTTTTTTAAGAATTTCCTTGCAAATTGTGAATTGTTTTGGAAGTTGGGCCCAACTCTGGGAGAAAGACAGTATATGAATACAACAAACAAAGGGGAATTATTACCAGTGTAGGAATGTCTTCATAGTTTTCTGTGCTTATAGCCTGGTTCGCTCACTGATGAGTATCAGCCCCTATATATGATTCGAAAGGATGGTTCCATAGAGTGCCTCTGACCACTTTCACAACAATTTATATGCTTCCTTCCTTGGTGCCCCAAGTCAGGTATTTCCAAAACCCTCAAAATGCCAAACCACATATTGAAAAACAGACATTTGAATGCTATTCTCCCTCTTTATGTGTTGCCTGCCCCCATCACAGCAGGGGAGGGATGTTTCAGAGTTTGCTTCTTCTATTTTTAATTCCCTCTATGGCAGTATCAGGATTTATTTATTTATTTTATAAAATAAATAAATAAAATAAATAAGTATCAGGATCAATTCAAAGTGAGAGAATGGCACAAGAAAATGGGAAGTCAATCTTTCCCTTGCTGTCAAGGATTGACCTTGAAGGAGCTGGGGTGGTGACGGCCAACAGGGAGCTCTGGCGTAGACTGGTCCATGAGGTCACAAAGAGTCGGAAATGACTGAATGAATGAACAACAATATTATGATGCCAACAAGAAGTGACAGAAGGTCTATCATTGAGGGAGGATGCTAGCCCAATTCTGTCTGTAGACTCTTATCTGAAGAGTCTATAGCTCCTTAGGTTTTGTCAGCCATTTTCATCTCCATGTGCACTCATTCCATACATTTTGGAGACTGGAGCAATTCCTTGGATCTGCAGCCAGCCTTTTTTTTTTTTTTAAGGAAATTGATTTGAAAGGTTTGAACTCTACAGTTCTCCCCTCTGAATTGTTTTTAGAGGCATAGAGTTATTGTTCAAATGTTCACCGATGAACCATGTCATTATAACTCTTGAAAAGAAGAGAAGGGGAAGTATTCTAATAAAAATAATAAGACCGCCAACAACACAACTCAAAGGTGAAAATAACAAGGTGAAGCTGGTGCCAACAATGGCCACAAAACAGCCCTAGTCAACAAATACCATCACTACATATTTATTTAAAATTCAAGGACTACAGTAATAAACATTAAAACACTTGAAACATTTGTCCCAGTCAGAAGAAATATGCCTTTGATCCATTGGCCTCTACATGTTGAAGGCAAGAAGTCTGAAATGGAGGCTCACTGAGTGAGTTGGTACTGCAGAAAATCAGGATTCAGACTATTATCTTGAATGGGTAGAAGAGAAGGCAGAAGACAGTTTATTAACACAACACACTTTAGTAATGACCAAACAGAACTAGCAAAATGGATGAATTCATCTGGCATTAGAGTGCATTGTTTGAACCTATGCTGTAAATCAAATATAAATTCAGCTTAAGAACCAACCTACAGAACTTATCTTGTTCATAACTTGGGGACTGCCTATATACATGAAATGGCAACAACGATAATAATGGCAAAATAGCCTTTTGAATAAATCTTGAACCAATAGGCCACAAGATAACAATGTGAGTGGCCATACTAGTTAAGGCTAGTTGGTGTCTAAAATCCTGGAAAAGTCTTTGGGGGATGAAGGGGGTTTATTTATTTATTTTGGACATTTATATCCCGTCCTATCTTGACCTCCACTCAGGGCGGCTAACAAACCAGCACCCCATGATGCCCACAATGGGCAGTCTATCAAGGATATGACAGGAGAAAAGGGGGGTGATGCAACTGATACCCCCCTTGGCTGGATCATATGATTTTCTAATTTTCGTGGTACGATGTCATCTGTACGCGGATGATGTCCAACTCTGTCACTCCTTCCCACCTGCTACTAAGGAGGCTGTTCAGGTCCTGAACCGGTGCTTGGCCGCTGTAACGGTCTGGATGAGGATGAACAAATTGAAATTGAATCCAGACAAGACAGAGGTATTCCTGGTCAGTCACAAGGCCGAACAGGGCATAGGATTACAACCTGTGTTGGATGAGGTTACACTCCCCCTGAAGACGCAGGTTCACAGCTTAGGTGTGATCTTGGACTCATCGCTGAGCCTGGAACCCCAGGTTTCAGTGGTGACCAGGGGAGCATTTGTACAGTTAAAACTTGTGCGCCAGCTGTGCCCGTACCTTGGGAAGTCTGATTTGGCCACAGTAGTCCACGCTCTGGTTACATCCCGTATAGACTACTGCAATACTCTCTACGGGGGGTTGCCTTTGAAGACTGCTCGGAAGCTTCAAATGCTCCAACGTTCGGCAGCCAGGATACTAACAGGAGTGGCACTCAGGAGCATACAACTCCTCTGTTGTGCCAGCTCCACTGGCTACCAGTCTGCTACCGGGCACAATTCAAAGTGCTGGCATTAGCCTATACATCCAACACTTAATAATGGCTCATATAACAATATGTTTTATATTATAATTTTGAAACCATGGGTCTCCTGAGCTAGATCAGAACAGGAAATATCAATCTAAGCTGAAAGATTATTGACAGATTAAATTACTATGAACCAAGCCTTCACACACCACAATTATGGCACTGTGATTCCAGTTTAAATGCCTTGGCTAGCTCCTGGGTTTAGTCAGAGCCATAAAAAGAGCTCCTTGGCTTAGGATTTTGAAATCTGTTCGGAAACTACAAATTTTAGGATTTCATAGAGTGTTGCCATGGAATTTCTCTAAGTAGTTCAAACCAGATTTGTGCATTTTGTAGACATGAGATCAATTACAACAGTATACGCATCTGTTGGCACTCTTTACTAAAAACACAGACTAAGACTGTTATTTCCTTCCTATTCTGCATGTGGTGTTACATTTGAATCTGAGTATTGATATCATTGGCACCAGCAATATTTGTTTTTAAACTTTATTTCATAACCATTGATGGGCCAAAGCTTGACAAGATTTCAATTAGCAATTGCGTCAATGGCTTTTCAAAAATAAACAGCAGGTGCAAGAGTCCTGATCCAAAAATTTGGTCCTTTGTATGGACCTCATCCACACCAGCCCCCCTGGTGCTTACTGTGTTATTTCAAATCAAATGTAATTTTACCCCTTGAAATGGCAGGGGAGGGCTCTAGTATCTAGATCAGATCAAAACTGGCCTAGGGAATAGGAAGTGAGTAAAAGGGCTAAAGCCTCTTGTGCCCCTTTCCATGAATCAGCTGCGTCTGTTCTTTGCTTTTAATACTATGTGACCTTTTCACAAACATATGAAGTTGAAAGAGAGGAAAATGCCAATACCATCTCAAAGTGTTAGTAATCCTTGTTCACTACTGCCATTTCCCTGCCCATTCAAAAAGACCCAAAATGGTGCCATGGCAGTAAGAGTAAGATGCCAGTGCTTCTTTTAGTTTCTCTTGGGATACATGAAGTTTTTTGGTTAATTCTTTCACTAAATTTTCTAGATTTATACACAAGAATAATACACTTTATTTATATTCCGCTCTATCTCCCTGAGGGGACTTAGAGAAGATTACAGTATACACATTTATAGGCAAACAATCAATGCATTTTATACAGTATCTGGTATAGCAAAATTCCAATACAATTACAGGACAGGACAAAAGTCTACCTGGACATAATAACCACCTGTAATTAAGTAGACTGGGGGCGGTTTTCCATCCGCATTATAGAAGAGGGTATCACCTGCCAATTGCTCTCTTATGCATGTAATTTTGGAGCAGAAGCTCATAAGCATCGCTTCTTGGCCAAGATGCAAATAAACGTCTCTGTCCTATGCCTTTGCTTCACCGGTGAGTTTTTAATCTGGGACTTTGGTTATCAGTTATGGTTGGCATAAATGCTCACCAGGCTGTTCCCTCTCAATTTATTGTGGTCTAAATTCCATATCAATGGAAAGGTAAAGGTAAAGGTTTTCCCCTGACATTAAGTCCAGTCGTGTCTGACTCTGGGGTTGGTGCTCATCTCCATTTCCAAGGCGAAGAGCCAGCATTGTCCATAGACACCTCCAAGGTCAAGTGGCCAGCATGACTTCATGGAGTGCTGTTACTTTCAATGGAAAGTGGAGTCTATTTTGAGAACCTTTTTGATTCTCATAGAGAACAGGAGTGAACTAATATTCTCTTGGGAAGCAATGAGTAATTTTAGCTTTCCCCCCTCTGTTGTCAGAGAATCTATGAAAACTGCAGTTCTTGAATATTGTTTGCAATTTGGAGTTTATCTTGTGCAACATTTGTTAAGCTCAAAGAAACAGAATTATCAGAACTGAAAAAAATGCTGGTCAGTTCCATCAAAGGCTACTCGGTAGTCTTTTTTTAAAAAAAAAATGGTGGAAGGCAAATGAATTGGAGACAGACAAAGCAGATGGAAGAGAAATCCATAAAATTGAAAGCTTGTTTGTATTTCAGGAAACTGCTATTTTACCTGTGTCTAGCTTAGGCATGATCTCCAACCAATCTTGGAGCTTTTTCTCTTATAGGAAAGGTGATAGGAAAAGGAGCAGAGAGAGGATAAAGTAAATAAAAGCAAACTGGTAGCATTATTATTTATTAGTTCTATAATTGGTATAATCCTATTGCTTGTTCTCTGTGTGCATTCATGTAAAATATGCAGGTGGGTAAAATCTTTACAAACAGCTGCTCTACATTCTCTGTGAGTTTCATGCAAATGGTGAGCTTCAAAAACACAAAACCAAATGCAGGTGCTAAGGCAGTAGATATATATAATATAGTTCAAAATTCTTTTGGAGTCTGTTCAACATAGCTTGGATATTACTCTCTGAATGATGGCAATCTTCAAAGTAATAGGGGTGTATATTTCACCCAATGCTTTAAAAATAAAAAGGTAAAAGTTATGAGTAGGATACAGAGAAGCTGTAGTGGATTCAGAGAATGATAAGAAGTATGGAAAACAAAACAAATGAGGAAAGGTTGGGGGATTTTCAGTCTAAGGCTCAATTTTCGCTGACCATTTAATGGTTTCAAACCAGCATTGAAGAAAGTGGTTTCGTTGTGCAGATGAATTCCCTAAGAAATCCTGGGCTGTTGGAAATACAAACTACAGGAAACTGGTGCACATTAAGGAATTTATTTTGCACACTGTTTTGGGAGTTTGTTGTCTAGCTGTCACAGTTTAAGTGTAGATGGGGCTTAAGAGTACATCTATACTGTAGAATTGATGCAGTTGGACACCACTTTAACTGCTTTGACTCTATGATATGGAGTTATAGCAGTTGCCTTCTCTGCCAAAGAGTGCTGGTGTCTGACCAAACAACAACTGCTATAAGTCCATAGTATTGGGCCATGACAATTAAAGTGGTGTTAAGCTGCAGTAATTCTACAGTGTAGGTTAAGCGTGCACAGCATGTGAGTAGTAAGGGGCTAAAATTGGATAGGCTATGCCTCTTGGGGCCACAAATCGGTTTTTAACACCTCACTTTCTAAGTAATGATTAATTAGAATTGTTGTTTTTGTGTGCCTTCAAGTCAACCCTAAGGTGACCCTATCACAGAACTTTCTTGTCAACATTTATTCCAATGTCTTTTATGGACAGAATGCAGCCTATATATGTATGTTATGCAGGACTGGTACACATGCCTCCTAAGGCTGGATCTACACGTCCATATAACATAATCCAATTTCTGAATCCAGATTATCTACTTTGAACTGAATTATATGAGTCTACAGTGGCATCTAATCCAGTTTAAAGATAATCTGGATTCAGAACTGGTGGTGTAGATGGGGCCGATGTCAATACAGGGGTGATATGATTACATTATGTAAATATATAAAGGACTGCCAGAGGGGGGGGGGGGTGTTACAGGTTTATTCTCTATTGTTGGAGAATTAAATTACAGGGGAGAAAATTTCAATTAAAAGAGCCAAAGTGGTGTAATGGTTTAACTTCTTCATAGTAAAAACCATTCAGCAATGGAACCAATTCCCTAAAGAGGTGGTAGAGTCTCTGGCCACATCTTCACTGCCAGATAAAATCCAGATTATCATCTTTGAACTGGAATCTAAAGCAGTGTAGACTAATATAATCCAGTTCAAAGCAGATAATCTGGATTTTATATGGCAGTGTAGATGGGCCCTCTTTCTCTGGATGTCTTTTAAAAATCATTCGTTGCTAAGGATACTTAAGCTTGTGTTCTTGCGTTGCGCGGGGGGTTGAAATTGATGGCCTATGTGGCCCCTTCTAACTCTATGGTATGTTATTCTCAGTTTACTGTGTCTTCCCTAGCTGAAGTGCATGCCCCAGAAAGGGAGAGGAGAAGAATGGAAGTTTATAACTGGGGGCACTTCCACACAGCCTATAATTCAGGAGAGAACGGGTTAAAAGGGGGGAAGGCCAGATGATGTTTGTGCCAAATACATGCTCAGTCGCAACAATGGAGATAAAACCTATTTCAAAAAGGTCCTTCTTTATCCCATGAATATGTGGCCCTGCAGTCATGGAAAGTTTCGGATTTATCTCTTTACCTCCTGTAAAGACTGCTTTCTATCTATACCAGTTTTAAAATGCCCAAAACAGCTGATCAGCTTTTGGGCTCCCATGGAGACACAGCTGATTTCCAGCTGGTTTGAAGACAGAAGAAGTGAAGAGCCATTAGAAGTTTCTGAAAGTGTTTATTTTAGACTTTATAATATTAAATAGATTGTGAATAAACAATTGGGGAAAGAGGGAAATCCAGCAGCATTTTTTTAAAAAATCCTGCAATTATGCACTGATGCTTACATATGCACATAGGAATCTCTCCATATTTGTAGTAGGGTATTTGCATGTGTGCCTATAAGCATCAATGCATAATTGAGTGATTTTTTTTAAAAAAACTTCCAACGAATGACCCCCACCCATCCACCATTTTATCCAAGTCACAGAAGAGCTGTGAGTACTGCTGGGGAAGAAAGCCCGGGACCGGCAGGTCTGTGTGGGGGCCTGCTGTGAGGTCCAGAGTTTGTTTATCCCCCCTATTAATCCTGCATTTTGGCACTGCCTGGAAGCACGTTGGGTCTGAAGATGGTGCCGTTAGGAACAATTTGGCTTCTTGGATCATGGTCTGCGGTTTAATGAATGTGGATTTCTGGCAAGGGATATTGCACCTCTCAGCATTTGGCAGAAAGGTTTTTGCTAGCAGTATCTTAAGCGAGATCAGGAGGTCTTTAAACGGAATTATGTGGGAGAGGGCGACAGTATTCTTGAAGGCAGGAGTTCATCAGATGTTGGAGATAGTAACAGCAGTGGGAAGTCGGGGGGAGGGGGCTTAAATAGGAGCTAGGAGCAATGGTCCATGGTCTTTGGGATCTCTACACTAATGCACAGAGCATGGGAAATAAAACAAAGATGAACTCTTCATACAGTAAAGCAAATCTGATATAATAAGCATCATGGAAATCTAGTAGGATGCGTCGCATAACTGGAATGAATAATGGGTATAACCTCTTTCTGATAACTAGCTCAAACAGGAAAGGAGTAGAAATAGCATTAATTGTCAAGGATATTTACGCCTGTAAAGAGATCCATGATTTAATTCATACCTGGGTAAAAATTAAGGGAGAAATAAACAAAAAGAATATCATTTTGTGGGTCTATTACAGACCTCCAGACCACACTGAGGAGCCCAAATTTATCTTGCTTATTTCCCATGCTCTGTGCTTAGCATTGAGACATCTAAGACCATGGGTCATTCCTCCTAGCTGCATAGCAGTAGTACAAGAACCCAATTTTACTGTTGGGTTCTTGTACTACTAAACTATTTTTCTCTGTGATATCTCTAACATTTGATGAACTCCTGCCATGAAGAATACTGCCTCCCCTCAATAACTCAGTTTAAAGCCAGCCTGACTTTTAGCAAAAGGGTTTCTGCTAATGGCTATAAGGTACAATCCATTACTTGCCAGAAATCCATCTTTTTGAAAGTGCATGAAGTGAAATTGATCCCAGCAACACCATTTGCAGAGCTACTTGTTCATCTCCACCATTCTTATCTCCTTTTTTGATCATGTCCTTCAACTGGGAAGAGAGGCAAAATGACAACCTGCGCATCCAAGTTCTTAAGTTTCCTACCCAGAACCTTGGAATCCCTTGTATTATCCTGAAGGCTATACCCTGCAGTATCACTTGTTTCCCTGTAGACCAGTAATTCTCAACCTGTGGCCCCTCGGGTGTTTTGGCCTACAACTCCCAGAAATCCCAGCCAGTTTACCAGTTTAACAGCTGTTGAGATTTCTGGGAGTTGAAGGCCAAAACATCTGGGGACCCACAGGTTGAGAACCATTGCTTTAGACAAGTGTTAAGCCTTGATAAGCCTTGTCAGACTCTAAGTTAAATCACATTTGTTTGCCCCAAGAAGACAGCAATCAAGTGCAGCTGAGAATACATATTACTTCCTTTGTTTGCAGATTATGTTGCAAAGAGACAACACTGAGTATAACTTCTTTTGGCCACCCCATTCTTAAGGAAACAAGAACAAAGGGACATAGTCATAGATGTTTTCTTTTCTGTCTTGAGAGCCATTTCATAGGAAGCACAACAAAAATACGGATTTCAGAAGATTTACGCAACAAACTGAGCCAACATAGACTCCGTTGGGCGGAACACCACAAGCACCCTCCTATATATAACAAACCTTAGTCGGTGAATTCTGAAAAGCGGGTCCACTACATATCATCTTCACCATGAAGCTGACAGTTGTCTTTCTGCTCGTCACCCTGATGGTGTGCTGCTATTCAGGTGAGTTGCCTACTACATTACATTTGGAAATATCACTTGATTATAGATGGACAAGATTTACATGTTTCACGGCTTGACAATGGCAAAGATCTTGCATGAAAATGGAGGTATTCTCTATGGTGTAGTTAGTGCATGGCCTCAAACCTTTTTAGCTTGAGTGATGTAGTCACACAAGTTGCGTTCAATATTGTTTTCTGGCAAATCTCTGCTAAAACCGGATTCCAGTTTTTTAAACAGCAATTTTGAAGTCAGTGAAGGATCAAAGAAGACTGAAATATCCACAAATGAAATCCATGGTCATGACGGCAGGTAGGTCAGATTGCAATTTGGGACATTGGCACCTGTTCTAAATATCTTTTGGGGGAGGAAGTGAGAAATGGGAATACAATTATGTTACCTATGAAAATTTCAAATTAATCTTCGCATAAATGTTATAAATTTGATTTTTTTCTTACACATCTAAGTTTCCCTGCAATCATGCATATAGAAGACAGTGAGGTTTTTAAACACTCTACTGTGTGTGATCTCTACGTGATGCAAAAAGAGAAAGAAATGGGAAAAATTCTCTTATTTCCTGTTTCTTTATAATTTTTTAAGCTTGGAAAGATTCTGGACACCTCCTCTGACTTAAACAGGTGTACTAAAGGAGAAGACCACAGATGTCACAAAACACATAAATATCTAAAGTAAGGGGAATGGTTATAATACAATGCAGACTATGGTATTGTTGTTAACTGCAGTCAATTGGTCTTCAATTGAGCCAGTGTGATATAGTGGTCTGAGTCTGGGGCTAAGATTCAAATCCCTGTTTGGCTTAAAAACCTACTGGGTGACCTTGGGCAAGTCACAGAGGAAAGAAAAGGCAAACTCCTCCTGAACAAATCTTGCCAAAAAAATGTTTGACATAAATTTGCCTTAAAGACACACAAATGAATGAGTCCCTGTCATCAATAGCCCTGCTCAGCGCTCCAAACTCAGATTTGTACCTTTTTGAGACTTCCCATCATAATATGTACTTTCCTTGTTGCCTATATTTTATCAAGCATGATGGGCCTGAGAGTAATATCCTTTGAACTGAGTGGGGTTAATTTGTGAGTAAATATACATTCAATGGACACTAGTAACTGCCATGTTAAGTGCCAGGTGTATTCATTCTAGATTTTTAATTTTAAAAAAATGTAATGTGCAGAATCCCTTAAGGAGACAGGGTTTAATACTATGAACAGTTCTATTAACATTCAGACCAAAGCAGCCCAGAGCAGTCACATCATTTGCTCAGGTGTATGTGTAGCCCCTGAAGGTTTTGTAAACTAGAGGAAGAATGGTGGTTTGCAACATCAGGAGGTCACCTTGGCTTTGCTGCAAGATGTTCCCCCTAATAAGTGCTTCCTCGTGGTATAACTAAATCGCCACCCACAAACTCACACATGAAAGCCAGTGTGATCTAGTGGTTTGTGTGTTGTATCAGGACTGAGAAACCTCCTTTGGCCAAGGCAATCTCATATTTCATTTGGCTTATTTTAGACTTGACTTGCAGGGACACAACAATAATAACTTCTTATTTTGAACCCTTGCATTCCAGCTACTGCTGAAGATGTTTGTCTTCCTCTCATTGACATCATCACCAAGTGGCTTTTTGGCTCATCAGATGACTACATGAAAGCAATTGCTCCTTATTTAACCACTGCTGATATGACCGAAGCAGCTTCACGGTTGAAGCAATGTGCCCTTGAAGCTACAGAGCAAGACCTAATGGAAAAAGATAAACTGCTGGTAATTCTTTTCACGGTCACTTCACCACACATGTGCTAGGGTAACACTTCCCTATTCACTGTTTTAGGATTTACAGATCTGGAGCTCCACCAAACTTCTGCTCATGCATTACAGCATTCGTGTTTGGCAGTCATTCATCTTCTAGCAAAGGAGAGTTAATAAACAGCCGCAGTTCCGTTCCCATTGATTAATAATTTTAATTCATAGTTATATGCTGCTGTTTAGTTATTATGATTTTTTTAAACTTATTAATTTTTCTCCATTAATATGTTGTGAGCCACCTTCAGTACCCCCGTCCCGCCCCCTCCCCCCCAAGGGGTGAGAAGAGCAGTATATAAATACAGTAAATAAATATTAATTACTATTAGGAAATGTCTCCTAATAGCCAACCTCTTTCCTAGGATATATGTATGCAGTAGAAACAATGTAGTTTGACACACTCTTTAATGGCTATGGCTCAGTGCTATGGTATCATGGGACTTTGGTGAAACTCCAGCATTCTTTGGCAGAGAAGGCAAAAGACCTTCTAAAGCTACAATTTCATAGCCCTGAGCCATGGTGGTTAACGTGGTGTCAAGCTGCATTAATTCTACAAGGTAGATTCACCCATAGAACTGAGATTTCCAACTATTCATTCAAGCCTTGCTCTCTAGAGTAACAAGGAACATGTCTGCTTTGTCCTTTGAGTAATGACCCATTAAACACAGCTTTCACATTTGCCTTTCCTAAGAGTAAAATGCAGGACTTTGTTTTGGATTTGATGTATTCATCAGAAAAATTTCTAAAACTTTTTTGAAAATTTAAATCTCTTGCAAAGGGATCAGCGAAAGCACAGAACAATGATGTATGACAACTATCCAGCCAGTGGGGTCTCACCATTCAGCCACTGGGTCTCCTCCAGTTGGCCCTAACCAACAGCATCCCTGACATCATCTTACTCTTTAGTAGGAGAAATATGTCAGGCTCTCCTGTTGGTTCATGTCGGAAAAAATGCTTCAACTGCTTTTTGAAACCAACAAAGCCAGACGTAAATTAATCTCCTAGACATGGGGACTTTGTTCAAACATGTATTTCTATAATAAGTTGGTAGAAGGCATATGTGAAATGATAGTATTTATTTATTGCTTCTATTCGCCAAGAGTTCAGAAGTGGATAACTGAAATTTTAAATGCAATAATGAAGGTAATATTAAAATACAGTATTAAAATTATTTTAAATAAGGCAAGAATCAGAGGAGGTCTCCGGGGGACAATGTTTTGTAAAGAAACCACTCAAAGCCCTTAAGCTAGATGGGCAGATTTATAATTTTTCTTTTTCCCATGTTAAAATTGTGTTTGCAAAGAAATGTGTGAATGCTAGAACTTCTAATGGGGGAAACAATAAAATATATTTTTATCTGACTTTGGGGTGAGAAAAACTCACCATTAACCTCCATGGGCCAATGTAGGATGAAACATTCCCCAGAGCAGAATGCCAGGAAGACTATCTGCCTTCAGAACAGATTGCTATAAATATATGTACCCAATTTACACAACAATGCGTTTATTGTGAAATATGACAGATCTATCCCAGCTGGGACTTTGTCCAGCCTTTCCCATTTACTGACACAATGAAACTCACAAATTATCAATATTCTTCGTTCCAGAAAAATATCCTGGCAAACTGTGTAGAGATACCAACAGTTCCTCTGAATTCTGTTCTGAATTATTGAAGACCATGATGTGCATTGAAGTAGCAACTGGATGTGATTCCTTCTTACTAATTTTCATGATCCTGAAATCTAGAAGGGCCCTTTCTCTCCTTTAAAAAAATTACAATAATCTTGTTCATCGAAATCTGGAACTTCCAAATGCTTTCTCCATTTCACTTACTGTTTACTTAATAAACAAAAAGAGCATGTAATTGGTTTTTGTCTGATTCTTTTTTCTCATCGTCAGAACACAATAAATTGTTTAAAATAGCTAACCTCCATTAGTTTTAGTCAGAATTTGAAAAATTACATTTTCAGACTGTAGTTTCCAAAATGCAATAGTGGGAACTTGTTGAACGCTTAAGGAGTTCTGGGAGCTGTAATTCAGAACAAAACAATTTCTAAGTTCTGGATGTAGCCAGGCTTTTACACTGTAGAATCAATGCAGTTTGACATCACTTTAACTGCTGTGGCTCAATGCTATGGAATAGTGGGATTTGTAGTTCGTAAGGTAGTAGCACTTTTGGCAAAGAAGGCTAAAGACCTTATAAAACTAGAACTCCAATGACTCGATAGCATTGAGCGGAAGTGGTGTCAAACTACATTAATTCTGTAGATATACCTCTTGTTACCTACCAGCTTTCAAGTGAAGGTTGTTTTCCTTCGTTTGCTTCAACATCCCCTATGCCTTGCCACAGGGGACGTAGTAAAGAGAAATTCCTCCTTTTTCTTTACACCAAACAAGATCAGAGGCTCGATTGGAAGTAGCAGCATTGTCACTTTTTAAAAAATTTATGAGGAAAATAATTGCATCAGAAGGGAAATGTTACTAAGGGCACTTCCAGACAGCACCACAATCCAGGTTTAAAATTGGGGGGTAAATAATCCTGGGACCTGACCTCAGGTCTCCATACAGACCTGTTAGTCCTGGGACCGAGTGCTCTGCCATCCTCACAGGCTTCCTCTGTATCAAAACAAGATGTAGGGCGGATGGGGAACATCCGTCAGAAAGTTTTAAAAAAAAGAAATCACACCGTTACGTGCTGGACCTCATATGCACACATACAAATATCTGAATAGCACACAAGGACTCTTCTTATCTCTCTCTTTGCCGAATGCTTAATGCTATGTATAATATTATAAACTGTAAAATTAAGAATTTCAGAGAGTTCTAAGAGCGCTCAGTTTGTGCTTCTTTTAAATTAGCTGTGAGTCCGTTTGACAGCCCAATTAGTGCATCAGCTGTTTTGGGTTTTTTCAAAGCGAACATGTGCTAGAGCAGCCCCCACAGGGGAGAGGGAGGGAGGAACGAAAGGAAATCATGTGTTTTGCATGACTGCAGGGTTATAGCCATGCAAATATGTGCATTTTCTGGCCGAAATCGGGATATGAGGGGACCCTTTTATCATGTGATTTTCCTCTGTTAATGTGAATGAGCACTGGTGTCATTTAGACACCCTCTTTTTATCCCAGTAACTTCCACATTTTAGGTGTTGTGTATAAGGGCCCTAGAGTACCCAACAAGGGAGCAGAAAAACAGGGAACAAAGGAAGCCTCCTTACGCTGAGGCAGGTGATTGATCCATCTCAGGGTCTTTCTACACTTCCCTAAATCCTATAATTCTGAGAGCTATAGTTCAGAAAGTAATATTTCCAAACAGTGGTATATCTAGCCAAGAGACTTTCCTTTATAGAGGGCTAAACACAGATACATCTGCATTGTAAAATGGATGCAGCTTGACACTGGTGTTTGGTAGTGGAATATGCTACCTTGAAGCTCAATATCCCAGAATATCAAGGCAGAAAATCCCACAATATCTCCTTTGAATTGGATTATCTGAGCCCACACTCAGGTAATGTGGGATTTTCTGCCTTGATATTCTGGGATATAGGGCTGTCTGGAAGGGCACCTATATTTACAAGGCTTTTTTTTTGTGTTCTGCCAAAGAGTGCTGGTGCTCACCAAACTATAAACCCCAAACTACAGAGGAAGTGTAGTTCCTCTGTAGTTTGGGGTTTGGGGAAACTACAGACTGTAGTTTGTAGTTTGGGGAAACTACTGGCTGTGCTTCTTTTATATTTTGTCATATAAAAAGCCAAAGCAAACAGGAAAAAACATACCCATAAGAATAACAGAAAGCAGAAAATAGTCTCATGGGTTCAGATTATCTTCCTTCATGTTTGGTTTATGGGTAACATAGTGTCTCAGGCAACCTGAGACACTAATATTTGGTCTCAGGGCGTTTCCACACAGCCCTTTATCCTAGGAGCAGACACATTTTAAAAGTGCAGATGTTCCTGGGCCCCTACCCATACCCACTCTAGAAAGCACACAGTTTCTGTGGTGGGTGTCCAGATGTTCTTCTGGGACTGGCCCGAGAAAACATCTGGAGACCCTCCCTCCTCCCCGAAAGCCCTTTTAAAAGTAAGGAAAATTTATCCAGCCTCCATTACACTGTTGCTGGAGCTCTCTCAGCGTGTAGAAATGATGTGCCAGGAGAGCAGGGGGGGGGGGGAGGGGGGGGAAATTGCTCCCTCCCCCCACGCTTTCCTGGTGAATCATTTCTATGTGCTGGTAGAGCTCTGGAAACACTGTCATTGGAGGCCGGGTAAGTTTTCCTTACTTTTAAAAGGGCTTTGGGAGAGCGGTGGGATTTCCGAACGCATCTGCCGCTATGTCCCACCTCTTAAAATAAGATCATCTGGGGAGGTCCTGCTCTTGCTTCTGTCAATATTCCAAATGCGTCTGGCGGGGTTCCTACCTATGGAACGCACTCCCACATGAGATAAAGTCAACCCCATCTCGCCTGGCCTTCAGGAAGAAATTAAAATCCTGGTTTTGGGACCAGGCTTTCGGACAAGAGGCATAAGGAGCACTGTAGCTGGATATGGACTGGATTGATATTACGGCTCAGGATATTGTGATATTGTTTTTGTGGTTTTCACTAATGCTGTAGTTACTGTTTTAATGTTTGCTATTTGTATTTAACTGTGATTTTACTATTGTAATTCTTATGTAGCAGTTTTGTACCACTTCTAAATGTAAACCGTCTTGAGTCCCCCTTCGGGGGTAGAGAAGTGACGGGATAGAAATACCAGAAATAAAGGGTGTGTGGACTGCAGTCCAGACATTGGAAGTAGTGGATTTATCCCACGCCTTCCAAGAAGGGGCAGAATAAATCCACTATCTAATTAATTCACCACAAACCAGGTTTTTCCTGGTTATGGGTTGGCCAGAACGTCATCTGGACAGCCCCCTTTTTATTGTGGAAGTTTCCGCAATAAAGGGACTGTCTGGATGGGCCCTCAGACATATTTGAAAAAGGAGAGTTCTGGATTTGAGAGTTGGTAAAGCTTAGAAATGTTATTTTAGACTACCACTCCCATAAGTTTTCAGCTAACATATTAAAGTGATTCTATAGGGAGAATCTTACTAGTTGTCCCAACATATTTAGACTGCAATTAAATGAGAGTCCGGCCTGGCAAGCATTTCTGCTGACAAAGTACCAGATGTAAAACACATTCACCAGGGTCGAAGACAGAAACAGAGGCTTTTAGTTAATGTTCTGGCCAAGAATGGATGCAGTAGGCTCACATCCAAAAGTGCAAGCATAACCATATTGTGAAATGTAACAATTTTTATATTAAAGTTTCCATTTATTAACATTATAATCTAAATTAGATTTTTCCCTCTCTTGTGCCCAATTGGCTGAGTGTTGGGAGCTGGCTGGCACTGCCCGCACTCCTAATTGGTCAGGAAACTGACTCAAGCAAGGTGCCTTCCAGATTGGTGCAGACTCCAATGATGTGGCTGGGTCAGGTGGGGAAACACTGGGGCAGCTAATCTGTGGGCAAGGGTGTTTCCCTGGGAGGAGGGAAATCCCCATGAAGTATAGTCCATATTCGGAGACTTGTGGTATGATGAGTCAAAGCACAGTATGTTCAAATCAGGTGTGATAGGGTTGATATGCATCCTGTCAGAATTCAGTATGCATCCAGTCATTAAAAAATGCTGATATAAATGGAATATATACCAATGTGGTAAGAAAAGTAAAATATTCATTACTTTTTTGATATGCACAATTTTGTATGCCAGTTATAACAGGGAATAGCAGCTGGGATGCTTTTAATTATAATGACAAATACTGTAATTCGTTTTTCAAATACATAAAAAAAACCTCTTGTGAAGAATATAAAATGTGAAATCAACAGAATATTTTATTTATTAAGAAATCAATAAGGGAAACAAAGAAGCTGGTTCTGATTCTTGAGAACATAATGATGGATTCTTCAAAGCTTTATTATGGTTGCTATTGTTGCTGCTGCTGCTTCTATTGTTGCTGTCACTCCTGTTGTTGATGCTACTCCTGTTTTTGCTGCTCCTCCTGTTGTTGCTCCTGTTGCTGTCGTTGTTCCTCCTGTTGTTGTTGCTGCTGCTCCTGTTGCGGCTCCTGTTGCAGCTCCTGTTGTTGCTGCTGCTGCTGCTCCTGTTCCGTCTCCTGTTGCTGTTCCTGTTGTTGTTGTTGCTGTTGCGGCTCTTGTTGCTCCTGTTGCTCCTGCTCCTCCTGCTCCTGTTGCTGCTCCTGTTGTTGTTGTTGCTCCTGTTGTTGCTCCTCCTCCTCCTGTTGTTGCTCCTGTTGTTGCTGCTGCTCCTGTTGCGGCTCCTGTTGTTGCTGCTGCTGCTGCTCCTGTTCTGGCTCCTGTTGCTGTTCCTGTTGTTGTTGTTGTTGCTGTTGCGGCTCTTGTTGCTTCTGCTGCTCCTGCTCCTCCTGCTCCTGTTGCTGCTCCTGTTGCTGCTCCTGTTGTTGTTGCTGCTCCTGCTGTTGCGGCTTCTGTTGTTGCTCCTGTTGTTGCTGCTCCTCCTCCTGTTGTTGCTCCTGTTGTTGTTGCTGCTGCTCTTGTTGTTGCTCTTGTTGTTGCTGCTGCTGTTGCTGCTCATGTTGTTGTTGCTGCTCCTGCTGTTGCGGCTCCTGTTGTTGCTGCTGCTGTTCCTGTTGTTGTTGCTGCTGCTCCTGTTGTTGCTGCTGCTGCTCCTGTTGCTGCTGCTCCTGTTGTTGCTGCTGTTGCTCCTGTTGCTGCTGCTCCTGTTGTTGCTGCTGCTGCTCCTGTTGTTGTTGCTGCTGCTCCTGTTGTTGCTGCTGCTGTTCCTGTTGCTGCTGCTCCTGCTGTTGCTGCTGCTGCTCCTGTTGTTGTTGCTGCTGCTCCTGTTGCTGCTGCTCCTGTTGTTGCTGCTCCTGTTGTTGTTGCTGCTGCTCCTGTTGTTGCTGCTGCTGCTCCTGTTCCGGCTCCTGTTGCTGTTCCTGTTGTTGTTGCTGTTGCGGCTCTTGTTGCTCCTGCTGCTCCTGCTCCTGTTGCTCCTGCTGCCCCTGCTGTTGCGGCTTCTGTTGTTGCTGCTGCTCCTCCTGTTGTTGCTCCTGTTGTTGCTGCTGCTGCTCTTGTTGTTGCTCTTGTTGTTGTTGCTGCTCCTGCTGTTGCGGCTCCTGCTGTTGCGGCTCCTGCTGTTGCTGCTGCTGCTCCTGTTGCTGCTGCTCCTGTTGCTGCTGCTGCTCCTGTTGTTGCTGCTGCTGTTCCTGTTGTTGTTGCTGCTGCTCCTGTTGTTGTTGCTGCTGCTCCTGTTGTTGTTGCTGCTGCTCCTGTTGCTGCTGCTGCTGCTCCTGTTGTTGCTGCTGTTGCTCCTGTTGCTGCTGCTCCTGTTGCTGCTGCTCCTGTTGTTGCTGCTGCTGCTGCTCCTGTTGTTGTTGCTGCTGCTCCTGTTGTTGTTGTTGTTGCTGCTTTCCCTTTGCAAAACAACTTGCAAGATAATTTACCTTGATCAGAGATAAATGATATATAAATATTAGGCGATCAATGAAAAATGTTTCAAAACTCATTACAAAATTAGGGGCTGCTGAGGTTTTGTTTCCAAAGTGTTTTTAAAGTATTGTTAGTGGAAATTCTATTACTATAATGTGAGTAATGAAATTTCGTTACTTTTTTCTTATAGTAATTCTGCAAGTGGGGAAACTTCAAGATCTCCTCTCTCCCTCATTTTTACAGCTATTATGGGGAAACTTGTTACATTGGTAGAATCCATTTATCACTGTTAGCCCATAAAGTTTCAGAACATTTCACTTATCCATGAATATTTGGTGAATTTTCAAAAGTTTTTATAAATATATATTAAAAAGAACCTGAGTTATTTCCTTCAATTTTCTATACAATGACACAAGATAACAGGGGATCAGAAATATTCGTACATCTACTGGTTTTAGAGATTTAATTTTTTTTTGACAAAAACATTTTTTTAAAGCCACAACAGTTATCTCATTGAATGTCTCTCATATTAACCAATAGAACTTCCATTTACGGATTTATTCCTAACCCAGCACAGATATTTACTTACTAGAAGTATCAGTAAGTCCTCCTTTTGGCAGATTCAACAATTTATTGGAGCTCTGGCTGGCCGTTGCCACAGAGGGACAAAGCTCTCCCCTGTCCTAATAGGGGCTTTCTGGTGAGCAGAATTCTGGGAAATGTAATTTAGGGAAGGGCCTTCTGAATTCTCTGGCATAGGGCTCCTCATCTTCCCAAACTACATTTCCCAGAATTCTGTGCTTTCTCCGCTTTCTCCTGTTGCTTCCCTCTCCTACTGATGAGAGGCCATTAATTTAAAGAGGAATGGCAGTCTTCTTGGCTTTGCTTTGCTTATTTGTGCTGAAAGTGAAACTGACTTTGGGAGGCTTCCAAGGTTTACAAAATTCAAATGAAAAACTATTGGGTACATTTCAATTCTTAAGTTTTTGACATGGGCCATGCCCATGTGTTGAGTAGAATAGATATTCTCCCCATCCTGTCAGAAATCCATCAGAATATGTCTGCGAAACATAGCAGAAATGGTTATTTGCATATGGGATTCCAATCGTGTCTTTGGAAATACTACAGATTCTTCCATTGCTGAAGTGCTATAAGAAAATCAGGATGCATCCTGTCAGCAATTATATGAATTGTCATTGGGAAGCATGTCTGGGGTGGGGATCTAATGACCCCAGAATTTTTTTGATGGAAGCAGCAGCCATTTCTGTTTTGGATGCCAAAGAGGAAAGATCTCCAGGATTCAGGAAATCAGCCACTGCCACTGCCACTGCCACTTTCTCTCTCTCTCTCTCTCTCTCTCTCTCACCAGAATCTGTGCAAGTTCTTCCCTTCATTGTATTTGTATGTATAACAGAATGTTAGTGTGTAAATGTTACGTTATGTTTTGAGTCTTATTTTTGGTTTAAATATGGATCTGCAAGGGTTTTAGGTGGGTTATTTACGTATGTTTATGTTTATTTGTTTATGTATTTTCTTGACATTGAATGTTTGCTGACTTTGTTGTTCACCGTATAATAATAATAATAATAATAATAGCATAAGTAAAAGATTAGTTCAGCTGTACACTTGTCTTTTTATATCACAGAAAAACTTGGCAATGTAATAAAAATGTTTTAATACAGATATCATTGTTTCTTTTTGTTAATCAGCTATATTGCTACAAAAATCTCCCAAATTCCTTCTTCAGTTAGCATTGCCTTGGTGGTCTTTTACCATGTAAGGGCACCATTTGCATCAGTCATATAACCAGCAAAAACTTCCAAGTAGTATCTTTTATGACTTCTCACATGGAGAAGCAATGCTGATAAAAGTTTCTATTGCTTCTTAATTACCTCAATCACCTCAAGTTCAGCCTCATAAAATTGAATTACTAAATGAAGCAACAAATGAAGTGTGGTGGAGGCTCCTTCCTTGGAAGCTTTTAAGCAGAGGCTGGATGGCCATCTATCAGGGGTGATTTGAATGCAATATTCCTGCTTCTTGGCAGGGGGTTGGACTGGATGGCCCATGAGGTCTCCTCCAACTCTTTGATTCTATGATTCTATGATCAGCAAGAGATCTATTGTTTCACACAAAAAGGAAGCCACTAGGTGAACCTAGTCTTGCAAGAGTGGTAGTTTGAGATTTAGAGGCTATGCTACTGCGCAATCTTAGGGAAAGATTTCTTTTTTAAAAAAAAGGTCACAGAGTGACAAAGGGAGTCTTTCAAATGGATGGGGAGGAGATAGCCTTCCATAGTGTGATGTGTTAAAGCTCAGTATTTTCTGAAGGTAAGAATTGAGTATTTGGGTGTGATGGGAACAGTATGCATCCCATCTTAAAACAGTGTACATTCAGCCAAGAAAAAATATCGGATGCATACCAAGCATTTCTTAACGTGATTACCATTACTGCCATCTCTCATTTTTCCACTTGGGAATGCCTATATTGTACAATAGATGTCATTATAGGCATTCCCATTATAGGCATGTCAAAACATCTGGGCGTCCCTTGGGCAACATCCTTGCAGGCAACCAATTATCTCACACCATAAGCGACTTGCAGTTTCTCAGGTCGCTCCTGACATGACAAAAAAACAAACAAAAAAAACAATAGATGTCAAGCTGATATCTCCAGATTCTGCCTCAAAATGAGAGAAGGACAATTGCCTCCATCATGTATAAGCTCTGATAAGGAAATTTACAGGGCACGCATAACCTCCTGGACCCACCTACCAGCTTCAGGAATAGTTGGGATTGGGTTTATGCAGGCAACTTAAACTACTGAAACTTAATGGATTTTCTCAATCCCATTTGTAAAAGTCTCTCAGGAACAGAATTCGGTGTAGAGGACTTTTCAGGAATTTTCCCTTTCCCCCATCAATGCATTCTACCTTGTTTTTGAGGACTTGAAGCCCTTTAGGATAAAATGGTTCTAGTGCTGTAGAAGAAAGAAGAAATGGGGGTGGCAGTGAGTATCTCATGTCTCCAAGCTGCTACTGCAGGAGATCTATGACCATGGATGATGATGTCTGAATTCACTCCTATGTGTTTCCCTCATGTGAAGTAAATGTCATGTCCTGGCTGCTTCAGACATACCTAGTATCTGATTGATGGGGTCAATGTGGATAGGCACATTGACTTTTAGTTGTCTCATGGCTGTAATGGCAACTGGTGAATACACTCTGGGTTTTAGCATGAACTTCAAAAGCAAGTCAAGGTTCTCAACAGATTTTATAAATAGGATTAATCTCCTCTTTGTATAGCTCCTTTAAAATCTGGGTTAAAGTGAATACACTTCTGGGCTGCATACTGCACTACATTGGTAAAAAACCAACACACACACCATGCTGCTCTGTGAAGGCAATGCTTGATGCAGAAATAGAAAATCATGACAGTGACAAAGCAGACCTGCAATTCAATTAAACAAACAAACAAAAATCTTAAGAATTAGTGGAGTCAAGAAAATAAAATATTTACTTACAGCTGGAAGTTCTCACTGTCTGGTCACTGGAAGTTAAATGGCCACAGCTTGGGAATTGGAGTGAAGAAGAGATATGCCTGCTACTGCAGCAAGATTTACCCAATCTCACTGAAGCAGTGCTAATGACTTACTGGACAAATGTGAGTGTTGGAACAAAGTGCTTTCAGGAGGCTATTCATAGATTTCCTCCATACATTGAAAAGTACAACTAAACAACAGGAGCGGGGGCTGGGGGCTGGAATGCTACTGTTTTGAGATGACAATGCTATTAACAAGGCACCAGTGTGCACCCCAACACACATGCAATGAGCTCAATAGAAGGCCACTACTGCCACTACGTGTCTGGGGGATTACTTTCAACTATTTCCCAACAAAAAGTTGACTTACAAACAGTTTGAAATGTGCTGCTTCCAACCGAGGTGAAAGTCGATCCACACATTGCTTTATCTTAGATGCTGCTTTCTTCAACAGAGGAGTTGTTGCAAATGGAGCAATTGTCTTCATGTAGGACTTGTATGGAGCACCAAAGTAGTGGGAAAGAACATCAAGGAGGGCAGGGCAAACATCAATAGTGGTTTCAGTAGCTGGAAAGCAGAAGTTTAGAAGAAGTCCACATCAACATCTCTACACACACAACTTGGTTTTCTGCTGTTGAGGTTTGGACGATGAAATTCTCAAGTATAGCAGATTATCCACAGCTTTATTCACCCTGCCTTCAAGAAATTCTCCCATCTCAAAATAAAATAAAAATGACACCATCATCTGGAACATTATGGACATGGAAAAAATAAACAAAGCAGAGCAAGTATAAAGAAAATAGACATATCAAGAAGAAGGAAGCAAGAATAAACACCGGGCATAATGACAGATTGTGAGAGATGAGGAGGGCATTTTATTTGAGTCCCCAACAATCTAGAATTGTAGTAACTTGAAAACTTCAGTTAACCATTTAGAAATACAGTTCAGAGATCCAAAGTAATGGGGTGGACCAAGTTCACATGGGAATGAGAAAGAAGCAGACAGAGAGATCTATTTATAAACAATTCTCCCTCCTTTCCTTTTTCCCTTCCTCCCTTTCTCTGTGAAATGCTAGAAGTTTGATGATTGAGAGGTACCCGTATATACTCGAGTATAAGCCCACCCGAATATAAGCCGAGGCACCAAATTTTACCACCACCACCAAAAAAAAAAAACTGGGAAAACTTATTGACTCGAGTATAAACCAAGGGTGGGAAAGGCAGCAGCTACTGGTAAGTTTCAAAATAAAAAAAGATAAAATTACATGAATTGAGGCATCAGCAGGTTAAATGTTTTTGAATATTTACATAAAACTGTAATTTAAGATAAGACTGTCCAACTCTGATTAAATCACTATTCTAACCTTCTTCAATGTAAATGTGCTTGTGTAAAATCACCACAGCTTATTTTAACTCTACATTTTGGGGTAAAAGCTGTGTGTATATGAATAAGGAAAAGTGGGGGAAAATTGGCTTGGGAAGGGGGTGGGAAAGAAGGACTGGAAATGTAAAATGTAAAAAGATTGGAATGGGAAGGGGTGGTTGAAAAGTAGGAAAATGAGGTGGAAAGGGGGTAGCTGGAAAAGTAGGATAGATTGGGGTGGGAAGGGGACACAGCAAGAGGAGAGGAAGGCACATGAGAGAGGAGGACAGGAAGGCGCACAGCCTCTCCTCTCATGGCACAGTAACCAAGCTGGGTTGCTGTGTGAAGAGGTGAGGGTCCTGGTAGGAAGGTGTGGTGCTGAAAGATGGGCTTCTTTCAGCCCCACACCTTCCCACCAGGACTCTTACTCAAGTATAAGCTGAAGGGGGCTTTTTCAGCCTAAAAAGGGGGATGAAAAATTAAGCTTATATTCGAGTATATACAGTAATTTTATGTGAGGGTAGAATTCACAGTTACAGACACTGCCCTCATTTTATTCCCCACCCCACCAATCAGGTGAACACTTATTATACACACATAATACTGACCACTGGGGGGGGGGGGGTTGGCATCAGTTTAATCACATTGCTCCAAAACAGACAGTGGGCACTGTCCAGGAAGACAATGACCTGCATTTTGTTGGTTAGTCTCAAGTTAAGTAGACTGGTTGAATAAATTGTTCAAAAGGAGGTAGCATGTAGTTAACTTCCTTTGATAGAATGGGCCTGGTTTAGATGAACAGGATTCAGGCCAATAGCATTCATGTATTCACCATTCTGCATGTTGTCTGCATGTTGTCTTTCAATTATCTATCAGGCTAGGTTCAAGTGCCTAATTTTGCTAGCTCGTGTCTAGTATGGTTCCACTGTGATATTAGGCAACAAACCAGACACTTCTCCTTCATTTGGACATGTGAAGTTCTTTGTATGTGAACAATGACTTATATATCAAGGAAAGAATTTTGTGGAATCTTAACTTTTCATTACTACCTGAGCAGTATTTATGACCGAAATGTATCAATCTTAAGTGTGTAATAGAAAATTTGTCAATATAAAGTTGGCTACTTGCAGAAACTTCTAGGTCGAGGACACATATACATACAAGACTTGAATTACAAAGTGAGTCAAACTTATGCCATTGCAATTTATATTTTTTGTTGTTATTGTGGAAGTTGGGATTCTGTTCCAACTATGCAATAACCAAAATCTTTCCCAAACCCATATTTTAAGCAGCACATCCAATACTTACTAACACAATGATTTCCATGTTGCTGACAAACATGAGAATAAGTAAGGATGCATCTATTCCTTATTTTCTTGTCACCAGCAGGGACCTCCCAAGGCTGTTGGAGGTTTTTGTAGGTGCTTATCATTGCATATGCAACTGAAAGAAAATGGCTAGACACAATCCTGTTGATCCCCTCACCTTCCAACAACATGGGGAGGGGAGAACCTGCACTGCTTAAAGTTGAGGGTTTTTGAGGAGGGAGGCCATCAGGAATTGTAGCTATGGAGGCATAACTACATGTACATCTCCTGATGCATCATCATAGGACTTCACCACATTGAGATAATCACACCGGGGGACAGCGGGGGGTACCGTGGGGCAGCGGGACATATCCGGTGGGCAGCAGGGACAATCATTATCCTGCACCCTGCATCGTCCACATCACCTTCTTGCCCATTATCCTCCCCCTCCCCACTGTCTCTGGCTTACTTAATGAGAACATGGGAAACCTCCTGTGTTCCCAGGGCTCTGTCCTAGGATGTTTCCAGGATGGAGCTGTGTTGGAAGTAGCCCTGCACCATGTGATGGGCTCTGGCAGGCTCTGTCCTGGCTCCATCCTTGAAGCATCTTAGAACAGAGCTGGAACCCCATGTGATGAGGTTCTTAGCTAGATATGTATATCTCCACATATCCCTATGGGTGTACAGTGTAACATTTTTTGCTCAATGTACCCAGAAACTCACCTGAACAGCAACCAATCATCAGGGAAATTAGAAGAAATAGAGTTGCCAGCTTCATGGTGGAAATTGTTCTCTACTGTATATCAACTAGATGACAAGTCATATACTTGTTTGGAACCAAACAGACTCAATATATATAGGGCACCTCAGATCCGGTTCCTCCTGGCTGTATGTCATGTTGCAAAACTTTAGAAATGCAATGTTTGCTCATGGAATAGACACCAGGAAGGGAGAATGCAAATATAGGGTCACTTCCTTCCACTTTTATGAGGTTGTGAGTGGTCAAAGAATATAGGCACTTTCTTTTACTATTCTGCAGATATTTCCAATACATTTTTATGATAATGAGGCAACCTACGTAAAACAAAACTTTTATATGCATATTTATATTTTTATGATGTTTTGTAGATGGAATTAGGGGTGGAAACTATGAAACCTTCCAAATGATGTTGGGTAATAACTTCAAAAAGATCTAGTCATTGATGTAACGAGTTTATATTAGGTAGGACTACCAATTTATGGCAAAATAAATAATGAGCACTAAGCCAAACTGATCTATAAACCTAGAGAAACAGCATTTTCCCCAAATGTTCACCCCCAGTAATGATGATGATGATGAAAAAGAGAAAGAAGGGGACAGAGGAGGAAGAAGAGAATTTATATAGCACCTATTTAACCATGTAGCCTTTACTTCTTTTGCCATTTCCATTTTCAATAAAAACTCATACTTTTTACCAATTTAATGGTCATCATTAGCACATAATTGTAACTCAAAGTCAATTCTGTTTTGCTCAAAACCAAATAATTTAAAATCCATTTTATATGTACAATGAAACCTCGACTCTAAAGTACCCCAACTTAAGAGCATTTTTAATTAAGAGCCATAACTTGGTTGGGGTTTTGCTTTAACTCTTAATTCAAGGTATCACTGTATAAGCTGACTGGCACAACCTGGGGATCACAACCAGACACAGTGAAGACATCTGCCCTTGCGCTATGCTACTCTGCTGTTGAGTATGCATACCCAGTGTGGAACACATCTCAGCACGCTAAAACAGTGGATGTGGCTCTTAAGGAGACATGCCGCATTATCACGGGGTGTCTGCACCCTACACCACTGGAGAAATGACACTGTCTAGCCAGTATTGCACCACCTGACATTCACTGGGAAGGAGCGGCCAATAGTGAAAGGACCAAGGCAGTGACATCTCCAGCTCATCCGTTGTTTGGGTATCAGCCAGCACGTCAACGACTTAAATCAAGAAATAGTTTTCTGATATCTACAGAGACACTCGCTGGAACACCTCAGTACACGAGAGTCCAAAAGTGGCAGGCTCAAACCCAGAACCTCAATCCATGGGTGATACCAAATGAGAGACTCCCCCCTGGGCACACAGAAAACTGGGCGACTTGGAAGGCGCCGAACAGACTGTGCTCTGGCACCACGAGATGCAGAGCCAATCTTAAGAAATGGGGCTCAAAGTGGAATCCATGACATGCGAGTGTGGAGAAGAGCAAACCACTGACCACCTGCTGCAATGCAACCTGAGCCCTGCTACATGCACAATGGAGGACCTCCTTGCGGCAACACCAGAGGCACTCCAAGTGGCCAGATACTGGTCAAAGGACATTTAATCAACTACCAAGCTTGCAAATTTGTGTTTTGTCTGTTTGTTTTGTTTTGTTAAAAATGTAATACAACTGTCTGATTGCTCCTGACATGATAAATAAATACTGTATAATTGTCTGTACCAGTACCAGTTCATATTGCATCAGCTCATCCCTTGTTTTGAATTTTGTTTGGCCATTTTCACATTTCAATAGATTTTGCACAATCCACCAAATTGCCTTCAGAGTCTCCCAATGAATAAATAATAACCCAATGTTGTCAAGGTAAACCTCAGTCAGACCAGCACAGTCAGTTCTTTGACTGAGGATCCCAGGATTTGCTAGAATGGAGTCATGACAGTTAAAGTGGCATTGAAATTTGGAGATCCACAATGGGTGAGGAGAAGGTGGTAGGAGGAAGAGGAGGAGGAAGGCGAGACATAAATGTAAACAATACATATGTATTTATTTATTTATTATGTGGTACATGCTATCCTTTAGCACAAACTGTCACTGGAGAAAATCACAAAAACATAAATATGAAAAGTATATTTTCATTTGTGAATGAACAGCTGCAACAGAGCAGCAGTCGAAAGGCATAACAAAATGGGATAAATGTGATTCAACACGAGGAATGAGAGTCAGAACATGCTCTGGGAAGTGAAGGCCATTTTTGACAGTAGTCCCGCGTTGAGCAGGGTTGTATTTTTACCACTTGATACAGTGCCTGCTATGTTATAAAAATTGGTTGGCACTGCATTATTATATCTATAGTGGACTAATTCCAATATTGACCTCTTCAAAACTATGGAAAATTGTTAGTCATCTCTTGCATATCCCATCTGTTTGAATGGCTCTACTAGTTAGAACACTAACTGGTTTGGGTCATTTATCTCTGTAAGTTCTATCTTTTAAAAAAGGTTTCCTTTTAAATGTGTTCTACCCAACATAAAGCTGATCTGCTTTCTATATGATTGGGAACCAGTTAGGACTGCATTTTTACTTATTTCTTTTTCCTGTTTCATCCATAAAAATCTCGTGATATCTTGGTTTTGTATATCTTGCAAACAGGTGTCCCTGCATTCTTTGGACTCCTCCAATTCTGATTTTTTTTCCTGATTCTGGTGGCATTTTATCTGAGGGAATCCAGTTCATGAGAAAAATCTAGTTTGCACTGCATTTCTAAAGAATTTGTGCAACGTGTTATAACTCTGCTAGATGGAACACATGCACAAGCCCATCCAATATATATTCACATTTGTTTTGTGAGGTTTCAAAGCAAGTCAACTGCCAGAATAGACAAACACATCCATCATGAAGTTTGCGGCTGTTCTTCTGTTAGTTACCCTGACAATCTGCTGTGACTCAGGTGAGTTATTCACAACATTATAAGAAAAGTTGCTTTCTGAAGTCATTAGATGAAATGATGATACAACTTGTTACTGTGTGTCTTCCAATCAGCTCTGATTTATCATGGTCCTATATGCCACCTGGCAAGATGTGTTCAGTTGAAACCTCTGTAGGTTTCCATGGCTGGGCTGTTTTCACAACTCAATTAACAGCATTTGGATTCTACTGTCAATGTCATGGCTGCATCCTATAATTTTCAAGGGTTTGTAGTTTGGTCACAGGCAACAGAGGTTTGCTATGGCTAAAAATTCTCAAAACCCCTCTCTAAACATCAGACCCTGACTCCAAAGGATGGAGCAAGGGCTGTTAAAGTGGGAGCTTAGCACTCAAATGGACCTCTTGTTTCTTGTACCCCAACACACAAACCACTACACCACGCGGGCTCCATAAGTCTACACCCCTCCATATAAGGCTGTTTAACATTTTTGACAAATTATTCTTTGATTCCCCTGGCATATATCTGTGTCTTGTGTTTGTAGATGATAAGTTCCACACAACTCTGATTAGGGCACAATAATTATTTGAAACTACCAAGGAATGTACTCCACATGACAGACAATATAACATTCTTTTGAAGGTTTCCCCTGACATTAAGTCTAGTCATGTCCAACTCTGGGGGGTGGTGCTCATCTCCATTTCTAATCCGAATAGCCAGTGTTGCCCATAGACACCTCCAAGGTCATGCGGCTGGTATGACTGCATGGTGTGAGCTCACCCAACTCCCCAGATTCAAACTGCCAAACTTTCAGTCAGCAAGTTTAGCAGCTCAGTGGTTTAACCCACTGCACCACCGGGGACTCCAGACAATATATACTTTCATAAATTTCATTACTTGTAGCTTTTCATGTGCCCTAACCCCAATGAATTTGGAGGGATGACTGTAATTGTTTAATATATCACAATGCAGTCTTATTAGCAAATCTCAACCGAATGTATATTTGATACAGGCCTACAATGTCCTATTTATTTCAGCTGAAAAATTATAAACATGCACAATTACATATTCAAATGGGACCTAAAATGCTTACTACTGTTTGATTATGGCACATCAACAGTTTTAAAAAGACGACAAGTGACCTAAATATAACAAGTGATTCATCAATTTGGTGACACTTTTATCCGGGGGAATGAAATGCTATTAGTGGGTGGAGTATGAGTGTGGTCTTGTTCCTTTGGAAAGCATGGGGGTGCTTTTCAAATACAAAGTTTTCCTGTGTTACAACCCACTACACTGATATCACAGCATTAATGGGACCATGTATGCTAGAATGTGTGGCACAATGTAAAATAAACCACATGTAGTTCAAGTTTGAACAGCCCACACACTGCTTTGCCGGAGAAAGAAAATATGCCATGCAGATAAACAATAAAGAACAAGTAGTTTACTCTTTGTAGTTCAGAACAACGTATGTACAATGTGATCAGTTGCATCAACTCACATAATGTCATCTTATGAGAGATTTAAAATAGTTTTTGTTTTGTCCATGTGGATATAGAATGTCCAATAGAGTGATCAGTGGATACATTCCTACTCCAAACTCTCTTTCTCTCTGCTTCTCTCTTCAAAATGTCTCTTTGTGCACCTGCACAGCTCAAGCCTGAACAAAAATGTAAATATCCAAAAGTCCCAGGCTCAGCCTGCTCCCCGGGCATTGTCCGAACAATCAGCTTCATGCATCTTATTTTACAGATGACACACGCACATTAACGGATTTTTTGCATGCTCCAATAGAATGATCAGTGGCCTCAAATACCTTTTTGGGACTGTTGGAATTAAATCTATTCTCTCTTTCTTCCTTATAAATATGCACCATGGTGTTAGTGTGCATGTATGAATTTGGATATCCTTGATTCACCTCTGCTACCGCTCCTGCTTGTTCTCTTGTTATGGGAATATATATATATATAATATACACCCCACGGGGAATATGAGAGTTTTAAAATTATTTTTATTGGCTAACATTTGTTTTATACCCTGCAATCTAAATCAGCTTTACAGTGTCTGTTCCAAACAATTGTATTCCAGCTGCAGCTGTTGATCCATGCATTTCAATAGATGCTATGATGGCCACCGCTCTTTTTGGCACACATGATGAGTATGTGAAGGCAGTCACTCCCTTTGCAACCACTTCTGCTATGATAGGAGCTGCTTCAAAGCTGAAAAAATGCCTACAGAAAGTTCCACTGGTGTATCGAAAAGCTAAAGCCAAAATAATGGTAATTATTTTCACATACATGCATCTCAACACACTTTAGGTTTAACTCATGTGAATTCACACACACATATTCATGAAGATGGGATTTATCATATCAAACTTCTTTGCTCAGTTATACCTATAAAAAACCATTTGACCTGTATTTGGCAGTGTACCATACCTCTGATATCTTTGTGCTGTAATGGTATGATTTGCACAGTTTTTTCATCTGCATAGATGTTATAATCATACAGCCACTGCATTTGCCTTGCCTTGTGCTTCATAATTGTTTTGCTTACACAAACACACACACATATAGAATCATAGAATCAAAGAGTTGGAAGAGACCTCATGGGCCATCCAGTCCAACCCCCTGCCAAGAAGCAGGAACACCGCATTCAAATCACCCCTGACAGATGGCCATCCAGCCTCTGCTTAAAAGCTTCCAAGGAAGGAGCCTCCACCACACTCCGGGGCAGGCCCGTAGTCAGAAAAAATGGGGAGGGGGGGTTTAAAACTTATTTTAGCTATCATACTTTTGCTCACTGGGTTGTTGCAAGTTTTTTCAGGTTATATGGCCATGTTCTAGAAGCGTTCTCTCCTGACGTTTTGCCTGCATCTGTGGCAGGCATCCTCAGAGGTTATAAATCTCACAACCTCTGAGGATGCTTGCCACAGATGCAAGTGAAATGTCAGGAGAGAATGCTTCTAGAACATGGCATACAGCCTGAAAAACCTGCAACAGCCCAGTGGGCAAAAGTGTGATAGCTGGGACCCTATGAACCCTATGCGAGTTGTGCAACACGCATCAGAATGAATGAACGGAAGTTTGCTTGGACTGCTCCCAGCTGCTGGGGCTGCTTTCTTCGAAGGGCGGAAAGTGTGCTGGTGGCCTGGGAAGGTTTTTCCAAGGCCCTAGTGCGAACAGAGCGGCAGAAACCGGATCCCCCATTCCCCTTTTCTTCTGCTTTCCCCCGGACGCTTTCTAACTGTGGAGGAGCCAGGGTTCTGGGAGGGCAGGATGTGTGAGCCGTAGACCCTTTCCTCCTCCCTCCATTGCAGCTGTGTCTCTTACTTGCTGCTCTGTTTCGCCCACATCTTCCCTTCGTGAATTCAGACCCACCATGCGCAACCAGCGTAGGGTCCCAGCTATCATACTTTTGACATCCAGTGATTCCAGCCATGAAAGCCTTCGACAATATATTAAGAGTTTATTCTAAATGTCAAGAGCAAAAACTGCCCAAATTGTAGGGTGAATCCCTGAGGCAAAGGCATAGCAATGGGAACCCTACTGTCCACTGGAAAAGGGGAGGTGAAGGAGCCAGGAGGGAAAGGCCTAATCTTTCATTAGGAATTTGCCTCCTACCTCAAGCTGAAGCAAAGAGCACAGCAGTAGGGTAGAGCACCCTTAAATAGCCTGTAGTTCTGCCCCTGTCAACTTCCCCCACCAAGTCTGGCCACTTTCATGACTTAGGCTTTGTCTCCCAATTATGAGTGGGCCAACTTGGTTGCTTCCACTATATCAGCTATTGCTGCTATTGCTATGTACTTCTCATATACTTAGCATGGGAATTTAGTTAACCAGTTAAAATTCATGAATAAACCAGTTTTTTTCTGGTTTATTTTTCTGGTTTATAGGGGGGAAGGAAAAGGAGGTTGACCCCCCCCCCCCAAATATATCTGAGAGGATATATTGATTTACAGTGGTGGTGCTGGGGTTTCTACCTAGCATTCTTTCGTTTACTGAAACTCATGCACATTTATTGGCAATCTATTTGCAGGAAAATGTCAACAAGAAGTGTTTAGAATGACTCCGGGTTCAGCAAAGTTGAATCACCAAGGAATTTATGATGACAATTAAAAATGCCGATCTTCATATCGCTGGAATATTTTGTACTTCGTGTCCTTTACTCCAAAGAAAATTAAGATAATTCTATTCTTCATGATCTGGGACTTTCAGATGCTTATTTTAATTAACTTACGGGGTTGATGTTTTTTTAAAAAAAACAAAAATACACAATGGCGAACAAAAATTATCTCAATGCTTACATTGTATGATATTGCTAAAGCACTTTAATATGTTGAGTAAAATCTGAATAATAATGAAGAAAAGGCTCAAATCTTCAAAATGCGACACAAGATCAAATGGAGTGGGGAAGGGGAAGATGTGCATAATGGAGAGATGAGAGAGCAAAAACTAGGATATTTCAAAAAAAGAGTTTGGATGCAAAAAGAAGAATATCCAGGTAAAACAAAAACAAAAACAATTGGAAAGTTTCAACATGTTCTTCCTTTTAATTTAAGCCCATAGAATGTTTGCTCATGTACAGAATGGCTATTGTATTGGTCATAATTATTCACAAAACACTAATTTTCTAAAAGACCAAGCGATGAGGTGTAAAGGAACAAGGAAAGAAGACCCTAAGGTTTTTGTCACATACAAACTGTCCTTCTGGCTAATTTGGGTGAACAACAGCAGATAAGAAAGGTATTACAGATACTGCTGCCAACTTGCGCTGCAATTGTCTTGCTGGAAAACATTGTTCAAAGCCACCATTGTCTTCTTCCATTTGCTATTGAGCCACGAGGGCTTCAAGCAGCATTAGGTATCTCTATTGTTCACCACCTCTCTTAAACTTTATCCATTTGCTTAGTTATAGATTGTAAGGTATGGTCATCAATAATATAACTAGAATATCCATTGAGACCTCAGGAAGTCTTTAGATGTCTCCTTTCTATTTATTTTGGCCCCAAGGTGATGTTCATAATTCTTCCCCTACCCAAAACATCTCTCAGTGAGTTAGGATTTAGGTGATCCATACACAAATTCAGAATGCATGGTGAAATGCAGTTAGTAAATATTTCAGCGGTATGCTAGTAACTTACATAAATTATGCATGTTTGCCTTATATTTACTGAAGGGCACTTCCAGACAGGCCCTATATCCCAGGATCTGATCCCAGGTTTTCTGTTTATCCCAGATTATCTGGCTGTGGGGACATAATATAATTCCGTTTAATGCAGAAAACTTGGAACCAGATCCTGGGATATAGGGCCTATCTGTGATGTTGAGCATGAATTTGGAGAGCCCTGCCGAGGCAGACGTCAGCGAGACCCAGAAGGAGGATCCGCCACAACAAGCACCAGAAAAAGATTTTCTCCTTCTTTTCCCAAATAAAGTCTCAACAAGTTGAAGCAAGGCTACCAAGGTTTTATTTCTATTCCAGCTGGAATGGATGATGACTGCAGTAATCTGCCCAGGAGCTGACATGCCAGTTGGGCAGAGAAACACAACATTTATAGAACTGTCAAATTAAAATTTCCCATGCCCGCCTCCTGGACCAGCTTTTTATTGGTTGGCTGTGCTGTAAGTGGGCTGGGAGGAGCGGCCAGGGAAGGATGTGTCTCCTCCAATCAGAGTGCAAGCCCCGCTTTGGTCTCTCAGCCAATGAGCGGAGGGGAGGCGGGCAGAAGAGAAAACAATAAATGAATGAGTACATGATAGGATTAAGCATGGTCCTTTCCACACCTGTTATGATAAGCAATCAAGGTGATTGCCTGAGCCTTCCAGCCTCAATCCAGGCTATTGTTCTGAGACTTTTGAAACAGCATTTCTGTCTGGCCCCGAAGAGACAGTTCCATTGTCACAAAGTTCTGTAATATTGACTTGTTGATGAGTTTAGAGATTTTTTTTTTGGGTGGAGGAAATTGCACAATGGGGAGAAGCGGTGACAACCCTCTGGTCCTTGTGGTTGGGGAAGTGTCCTTTGTGATGAGTGGTTGGTATGTCCATGGGCCCCTTGCCCCAGGTGGTCTAATCAAAAGAGACCCTCTGAAGCCCAGGAAGAGGCGTTACTGTTTATTGTTCATGCTAAAGGGTTTCTGCCAATTCCTTTGTCAAGGGATAATCAACCCCGGAAGTCTTTCAATACCTGGGCCATGAGTTGCTGGGCATAGTTCATGTAAAGGTTGCCTTGCTCAATATTTTACACATATACATACATTTAATAGTGGGGGATGTGGGACATATACAGAGTTCATAAAGGAAGAGGGGGCATGCAAGAATTAGGGAAAGACTGATCCTGGTCAAATAGAGTTCATAAAAGTTCATAAAAGTTGATAAAAATCCATAAAAGCACTGAGCAGCTGAAGACCATTTATAAAACAGGAGGCTCATTCATGAAAAAAAAAAAGGATCCAATTCATAAAAATAACCAAATTGGCCTGATGCTGGCCAGGGTTCCAGGGTGTGACACTTGAGAGATTTACCAGGATCAGCAGACTCCAGATAGGGGCAATGTGCACAAGAAGAAGGAACACAAACATTGTTGCCATGTGAAGCCATGGGACCATGGGGAAAGGTCTTAGGCTTATTACATGGGGCTGTGGACTGAAGAAGTGGATCTGAAGGACGTAGGAATCCGTTCAGCAGAAAGTGAGATGGCAGTTCGCCTTAGAATTTGACAGGGAGAAAGATGGCACCATTTTGGAGCAGATTGGTTCACCCGCAGATACCAGGACCATGTGGGTCTCCGTATCCACAGTTTAAAGGAACACAGTTTGGCCTCCCCGGGATGCTGCAGGAGCATCCCAGCCAAGCCAATGGGGTTCCGTGGCTCGGAGGAGGGAAAGTTCATAATTGCAGTAGAGTTAGAGTAGTAAAGGACACTATGTATCACTTCAGAGAGGGAAAAGTTGAGGGAAAAGATACTTTTCATTGGGGGAGTGTTATAAGGAGGCTGAGGGAGGTTAGCAGGGAGGGAAAAGGAGAGCTCTTTGTTGAGGCTGTTGCCAGTGCCATGGTCCTGTAGGTGCTTGGAAAACTCAGGATTCTGGGAACTGTGGAACTCTCTGCTGCAGTCAGAACAATTTGAAGGCAGGGACCTCAGCACCCATTGTCATCTGGAAGGTCCCAAAGTCACTCTCAGAGTGATACCTAAGGGCATTTATTTGCCAATTCTATATCTGGAGTGTGTGTTTATATATGAGAAGGAAATTGGCTAGCTCTGGTTCTATACCCAAATGCAGATATCTTTTGCAGAGATCTTGGCCAATGATGTCTTCAGCCTGCACACACAGTGACAGACATTCACAATGACAAAAAAAAAAGACACATGCATGCATAAGGGGACTTATACATGTGTCTGCCACAAACAAAATGTCGCCCTTCGTGTGTTACATTTCACATACAGCTGTGTGGTGGAGGTTTTGTAGTAGATGACACTGGTGAGATTTTTAAAATAAAAAACCCCTCATAACTCACAGTTATTAAAATAAATAGTGCCACTTTTGATCTTTCCAGAAGTGAGCAATGCTATCAAGCAGAAATTGTATTTTCCTTCTGCTTGAAGGAGGTACGTTCCTTAAAGTAAATGCTAGGCACTGAGAAAGCAGGGTGGGGGGACTGGATAGTGCAGTGTTACAAAACTGTTCACTGCCCTGGCATTTGTTCTACACCAAGGTTCATACTGATGGGAGCTCTGAATTTCCCAAGGCTTTTTGCTTTTGCCACAGAATAGATTTGAAATGGTAACACAACGTGGGAGAAAAGTTATAATTCTCCACCTTCATGTCCACCATCCTAAGCAAAATGCTTCTAATGCTGTCTTTCTCCTCAGTATAGAGGAAACCCATAGTCAGCAGAATCACCAAGAAGCAATGAAATATTTAGAAATAGCTCACACCAACACAAGTGATCTATGTGAACATAGAATCCACAAAGAGCCATACAGACTTCAAAATTTACAGTCATTTTAGAAAATCTGGAGTAATTTCATGGATATGTTTCAAAAGTGTGAAGTACGTTATATTTCCAGAAAAATGGAGGATTTGTTCGTGTAGATGACTATCCAGAAGCCTGCACTGATAGATAATTTTGTGCATTTGTGAAACCTGAGTATTATGTAAATTCTCATGAGTCCACACATTGTCCCACCTTTCTTAAGAAGCTCCTCTTGAAATGTAGAATTGGGGTTGCAGCTTCAAGGTCTCAGTTGATGTTCCAGGATGAACACAATTGTTCACCTTGGGGCAGGCATGTAGCCGGGGGGGGGGGGGGGGGGGGCTTTGGGGGGCTTCAGCCCCCCCCCCCCAAATTCTCATGGTGGTCTGCGAAAAGGCCTTACTGGTACATTATTAAGACTGTTATGTTTATTCATATCATGATCTGATCACCATGTTCAATATAACTCATATGCATGGGGGTATTGGGGTAACAATACAAAAGGTTTGCTAGGGTAGACCCTCTTTCACTCAGACTCAGCCCCCCCCCCCGAATCAAACTCAGCGCCCCCCCCCCCCCGAATCAAAATCCTGGCTACGGGCCTGCCTTAGGGTCACCATAAATCTGAAATGATATGAAGTGTTTGAATGCAGTGTGGTCCTACTGTACATAGAGAGTGGGAGAAAGAGAGGGGTGTGGCCAGATCAAAATACAGAGATGGGTGAGGAGGGATATAAATAATGTATATGTGCCTTCAACTCCCCTATTGACTTATGGCAACCTCATACATTTCAAAGGACTTCCTTATGCAAGGAATAGTCCTGTGTGATTCCCCTAGTTCCTTATATTGGTTGTTTTGCCATCCAAATACTAAACAGGGTTGATTCTGCTAAGTTTCCCAGATCAGATGTAATGTGCTGCCTTGTGGTATAGCACTGACTTTCTCAACCTAAGGGTCAAAAGGGGGGTTTCAAAAGGGTCACCAAAGACCATCAGAAAATACATATTTCTGATCGTCTTAGGAACCCTTTTGGCAGAGAAGGTTGAAGATCTCTTTACTTTTCCTTCTCTTCATTTTTGGTGAACTATAATGCCCAGAGTTAACTCCCCCCCCCCCCCACACACACACAGACCACCAGTACTCAATGTAGGCCATCTAGGTAGTATTCCAAGTTTGGTTATGTCAGGCACCCCCCCCCCCCAAATAAGGGATAGTGACTTATAGTTCTGCAAAGGGCAAAGGCACCAGACTACACAACAAGGTTTAAGTCTTGGTCACATTGCCAAGGCACTGACAACAACAAGGACCCCACGAGGCTTTTTGGGAGGCCAGGATCTTTGGACTTCTGCCCTTTTGTGAGAGTTGTAGTTTCCCAAGGGCCAAAGTGTGAATCAGTTGCAGCACAGCTGGGGTTTCATCTGCCAGACTTCCCAAATGATCGTGGACTCTCTGCCTGCATGTCTTAGACTTCAGTACATACTATCTCCCTTCATGAACTTTCCTCAAAGACCTTTAAAAACATTGGACTTCAGGCTTCTTCATGAACATTAATTCTCTTATTAAATATACTTGGGATGTGGGACAAAGATGGGGTTTTTTTGCTAATGAAATGCTTATGATTTGAATGTATGTATCTTGCTATGAAATATTGCCTATCCCCTTTGCCCTAGAAAATGTGACCCAGGACTGTTGAAATGCTTGAGGGAGAGCCACCATCTCCCTTTCTTATTTTTGATTAACTCATCTGCATGAAACAATAACCATGTCTTCTTTATCTCATTTTCTGAGCATGTCTGGTGAGAGAAGGAAGTTCATGAGGACAAGGAAAAAAATAATTGAAATTACAAAGGAGCAGCGTTGACCCCCTGGAGGTCCGCCGCCCCGATCCTGTTTGTTTTTCTCCCAAAACTCATCAGGGACAGGAAAGCCTTTCAGATGAAGATTGTGCCTTGCCAACCCAAAACAAAGCCTCACATTCCAGCTGGCTGGCAAATCTATAATCCCATCATTTCCCCATTGTGCGCGATCGTCCTGCCTCCTCGCTTCTGATTCGTCCATCTACAGGAGCGAGAGAAGCTTGCTGATTGGCCCAGAGCAAGACGGGCTGCCAAGCCTCCTCCCAGCTGATCGTGCTGTCACCCAATCAGTGCGAAGCCAGCTGGCAGGGGGTGGGCAGGAGATTTGAATTGTTTTCCTTTGTATTTTGTCTATAAATATGCTTGTAAAATGCCTAGCAGTATGCTTGTGGTGGAATGATTCCTGCAAAGCATCCGATCTCAGTTGAATCACTAATAAAACACCCCGGTCGCTTGAAACTTCTTCCGCTTTTGGTGAGGATTTATTATTTTAAATATTTTATCATTGAAATTGGCTTCGCCTGGCCTCACCAAGGTTTAAGGACTCTCTTTGGTGCAGTCCTCAGGGATCTCCTCCGCTGGGGAGACCCTCTTAAAAGCAGCTCGATATCATGGTGCAGATCCATTCAGAGTGCTCCTTGATTGTAGGTGAACTATAAATTCAGAAATTACAACTCCCTAATGTCAAGGTCTATTTTCCCCAAACTCTACCAGTGTTCACATTTGGGCATATTGGGTATTCATGTCAAGTTTGGTCCAGATCCATCATAGTTTGAGTCCACAGTGCTCTCTGGAGGTAAGTGAATTACAACTCCAAAACTCAAGGTCAATGCCCATCAAACCCTTCCACTATTTTCTGTTAGTCATGGGAGTTCTGTGTGCCAAATTTGGTTCAATTTCATCATTGGTCAAGTTTAGAATGCTCTTTGATTGTAGGTGAACTATAAATCCCAGCAACTACAACTCCCAAATCAAAATCAACCACCACCCCCAACCCCCCAATTCAAATTTGGGCATATTGGGTATTTGTGCCAAATTTGGTCCAGTGAATGAAAATACATCCTGCATTTCAGAAATTTACCATTCACAACAGTAGCGAAAGTACAGCTATGAAGTAGCAATGAAAATAATTTTATAGTTGGGAGTCACCACAACTTGAGGAACCGTATTAAGGGGTGCGTCATTAGGAAGGTTGGGAAACACCGGTATAGCAAATATTAAATTAATGAAAATATTTGTCTTCTAGAGGCCATATGTAATGAATCCCTTACCTTGACAGGCTAGCTTAGGCCTAAGAGAGTGGGCCTGGTGAAGCCACGGCATCCATTTTAGAGAAGGGAAACAGGGGGATGCCATCTTAGGTTAGGTTTGCCTTAAGGGGGCGTGTTCTAGTCTTGGAGGGAAAATCAGAAGGCTAGGATTGGTTAGAAAGATGGGGGCAGAACCTAAGTGGTCTGAAGGAAAAAAGCGACTTTTAAACTGAGGCTTGAGTTCCCAGATTGCCAGTTGCAGCTTGGAAAGGGTTGAGAGAAGAAGGGTGTTAGCAAGAGCAGTTTGGGTTTTGAAGAAACAATTTGGGGACAGTGTTTTGTAGAGTATTTAGGAATAGCTATGGAGAAATATAGCTAGAATACTGTGTGGAACAGCACCTCGTTAGTTGTCTGTTCTTCTCCCAAGGAAGGCTAGTTCAGGTATTTGACTTGATTCCTAAGGGGGATTTGGGGAGTTACTTTCAGAGATTCATTTCTTGAAGTAATTTTCTGTGTTGTAACTTTTAAGACTTGAAACCCAGAACTTTTAAAGAAATTTTCTCAAACGTAACCTCAAACTTTGTATGCCAGATTTTTACTGAAACCATCAAGCATTTGTACCTGAAATATTCAAGCCTGTTCAATAAATGTTCTTGTTATTTTTATTAACTTACACAAGCTTCGGTGTGAATAACTTTGTGGTCAAAGCATTGTTCAAGTCAGCTTTCAGCAGCCTCTAAGAAAACTATAGTAATACTGAACTATAGTGTTACTGAACAACCTCTCAATGATACCTCAGCCTGGTTATTGTTAATATGGTGGCAGCGTAAATCGTTTGAAGGATCATTTTAAGTCTCTCAGTTCCAGTGGTCCCCAGTTCCTAGCTTTTAAATATACAGTTGGTCTATCAACCATCATACTCCCTCTACCTTTTGTGAGCTCGATATTTTGGAGAGCTAGTCTGTAAGGAGGTGTCATCGTTGTAATTTGACCAAGCAGCAGTTGGGATTATTATGTAGGGGTGTGTGTGTGTGTGTGTGTGTGTGTGTATATATATATATATCTGTCAAAGAATGTAATTTAATTTAAAATCTCTCTCCAGTGTCTCCTACATCGCTGCTTTCGTTATAATTTGGTTGAGCAGGGGTGTGATTGTTATACCATATAGGAGTTGAAAACTAACAATATATAGGTAAGTTGGTATAGCCCTAGCAGACCTCCTAATATTGATTAGATCAATCAACTTGTAATGTTTCATCAGTTAATAACATTGGGTTACAATACACAATGAAAATTTATATGCGTTCTCTTATTTCATCTCCAAAATCATGGGTGTATAGCAGAGTAACTTGCTAGAGGTGTCACTTCACAAAATCATGACTTTTTCTTCAGATTATTGGTAATAGTATCAATTGTCTCAAAAGGAGAGGTGTTGAAATGCCTCCATTGTGAAGCCCTATTATTTCACCAGTGTTACTGAGAAAATGATTTTAATACTAGAAAGTTAGACTATAAAACAAAAAATACTAATATCTGTGTGAGTAGACTATAGGAAGGTGCAATTACTTAATCAACTTCTTTTGATTTATATTCTTACCAACTGAAATAGGACATCATTTTCCGGATAGGTCTGTAAGAGAAGATGATGCTCATCTTTACACTAGTTTTACTTTCATCTCTGGTGAACAGATAAACCATAGTCTGTAAAACTAAATTATGCTGAGAACAAAACTCTCAGGTATCACCAACTATGCAGCATCACGTGTAAACTGAAAAAGGAATTGACAGAGGCTACTTGCAACCAAATGTGATATCTGTTTTCCTGGAATTTATTAAGGAAGCTGATAGAACATATGTCATTCATGGAGACATGAGACAATCCGTGAATTTAATGAATCAAAGAGTAGGAATGATTCACATATTTTGTAGGAGGCTTCCCTCAGTAATGTCTTCTATAGGAAGATGAGGGTGAATGCAGGAAGTGAATGGATGTGTCACTCAGACAGCATTATCTGCCAGCTTCCGCAGATCAGCAAGCCATCCATGCTTTTGCCTAAAATGAAATGAACAGAGAAAAAAAATCAGCATGAAGCACAAGAATCCCTCTAAACTATCAATATTTGTTTAGAATCCCACTTTTCTTGCAGCAAGGATTCAAGGCAATGATACAGGTTCAGGTCACAAGACTGTGGACAGGGATTCCAAATTTAATTCCTAGCCTACTATTCTGCCTGCCTGGATATGGATACACTCTTCATGGGTTATGCCTTGCAATCTCATGGCTATTTGCTGAAGAGCTGTCTGGCATGAATGTGATGTCCTTGAACTTAGTCTGTTGTGCTCTGTATGTGTTCTGTTTAGGGCTCTTCAGATATTACTAAGTCAGTGCTCAGCAGTAACTCATTTTCCTGTTACATCATTGCTTCCATGTAGAATAAGGCAAAACAGTATTTAGTAGTCTATCACTTAACAATAGTGCCAACGTAGTGGTGCCAGCAGAAGATTGGAGGATACGGAGGAGGCTGCTGCCATAACCCAGAGATATGCTGACATTGCTGTTTCATTGTCATTAATGAAAGCATCCAAACTGAGGCATTCATCCTGACTCTTGCTCCCTTTGGGATCCTGAATCTGCCTTCTCTGCCTATCCCACAATATTTAACAGAATGTTTGTGAATGAGGAAAAGTTAAAAGACTCGTCTCCAACCTTGTCTGACCACACAGAAGCCCATGTGTGCATATCCAAAGCTCCCAGCAACATTTAATGCAGCACTTGGGGAACAAAGGCTTGTAAATCCCTTTTTCTGGCAGCTAGAAGACATGTTTTCAATTCATTGGGATGCTAAAATCTGTTTTCCTTATTCAGTAATACTTGCTTTAACATGTTAGAAGAAGTGATTTGTGATTCAAGTTCTTTTGAGGGAAAAGACAGAGAAACAAACAAACAGAGAAAAAAGACATTACCACTGCGGTCAACAGAGCCATTTTATCCAAGAATGGTAATGAATTCATACAGCCCTTTGTCTTAACTGCAGCATTCAAGGCATCGGGGTCAGATGAGTAAACGGAAAGTGCTTTTTTCAGTGCATCATTTGATTGAAACAGAATTATATTTTTAAACTTGTCGATAACTTCGCAGGCAAGTGCACCTGGATTAAGATAAGAAAAGGACAGGGAGACATAAAAAGTGAGTATATTACACAGAACATATTTTATATTTTCAAAACAATGACAATAATAGTTATTAAAAGAATGTAAGTTAATTGATCAAATAATACTTATTGACAGCAGTACTTGGATTTACTATAGGAACGCTTTGAACTAAAAGGAGTTCAGATGCAACCACTATTTTCCTGCATTGGATTCTGGGGACTCTTTTAGTCTGATACTCAGATTACCCACCGGATCATTGCTACATTACACTGTTCTATCTATACATGTACCATTGTATTGTATTTTATTCTACTAAAATACCGTGATATATTTTATTTGGAATGTCTTCCTGCAGTTGTACAGAATATAAAATGATACAAACACTTTGTTGTTATTAGGTGCCTTCATGCCATTTGTGTCTTATAGCAACCCCAGGGCAAACCTATCATGAGGTTTTCCTGGCAAGATTTCTTCAGAGGAGATTTGCTGTTGCTTTTTTCTGAGGTTGAGAGCATGTGTTTCTGTGGCCAAACAGAATTTGAACTCTGATCTTCTGGGTCCTGGTCTAGTCCTTGAACCACTAGAATCACGCTGGTTCATATAATCACTACAGCCAATTAAAAATTATACGACCTTATGAAATCCACTTGTTTTGGTACTTACTTCACCTGCATCTCTTTTAATTTTGGGACCTTGTTCTATGTCACCTGTGTCAAACTCAAGCCTCACCATCTCATTTTAGTATGTGGCCCTCCAGATGCCGTATTCCTCATCATTAAACATTATTACTGGAGCTGATGGGAGTTATGAGACAGTAACTGCTGCAAGGCTGCAGTTTGTTCTGTTCAGTCAGGATAGTGGGGTTTGAATTTAGATACAAGGCTTCTGGATAGGATGTCTGACCTTTAAAATGTCCTTTAACCTTTCCCCAACCTCAGACCCACAAGTGCAATCCCACTTATCCCCAGTTCACATGGTAGATAATCAAAAGTGAAGGGAGTTGTCATTCAACAACAATTGGATAAAAAGTAAAGAGCACCGACAACTATTAAAAAAATGTCGGTCCACTGTAGCCATGGATTCTCTATCCATGGATTCAATGGTGCTTTGAATGCAGCCATAAGGCTGTTTGGCCCTCAATGAAATCAAATCTGACACCATAGTTCTAAGTCATATCTCATCTGCATGACAGTGATGGAATTGGTAGAATTACACCAGGAAGAATTGAGATCCCTATTGGGACATTCGGTTAATTGGTTTAACTGTTCAATGAGGAAACATGGGGCATTATTGAAGAAGCCTTCTACACTGCCAGTTTCTTTCTCTCATCTAAATACACCCCCTCCAAGGAAATGAGCAGTTGGGGAGAAGGAGGAACTCTTTTAATGAGTACTACTGCTGCTCCAGGACTTGACCCAATGCATTTTTATTACAAGGAAGAAGATTCCACCTAACACAAGGAAGAACTTCTCCAAAGACCTGTTTGGCAGTGGCATGGATTGCCTTGGAAGGTGGAGGGCTCCCCTTCTTTGGGAGCCATTAAACAGAAATGGGATGGGTGTCTTCAGAAATGCTGTAGCTGTGTGTGCCTGGCTGGCAGGGGATTGGACCAGATGATCCTTGTGCTTCCTTCCAGCTCTAGGATTCTATGAATCTATGACTGTGTACTTTGATTGAAATCAGAGCCTTGTATGGCTGCAATGAAGAAAAAACAAAACTGCAAAGACTCAGATTCAGATCTTCCACAGAATGCATTTGGCCCCCATCTACTTCTGGGCTTCTGAGGCTCCATCTGCACAGCCATATAATGCAGCTTCAGAATGCAGATTAGATGGGGCCTGAGAAAAGCAGATCTTAAATATTGGCTTTCCTATAGTTTTAGATCATATCCACATGCACTTAGGAGATGAATGTATTTCCAATGGCAAATACACCAGGTGAACACAAGCCTAGAATTGGAGCATTCAACTGATAATACAAAAACAAAAAAGCATAACTCGTCACCTTCTTTTTGAATCCAATTGATGACTTGGATGTTTGGACAAGGTCTTGCAAGTTTCTCACCCCAATGATCCACAGTTATGCTAGAGCTCTGCACTTTCCTCCCATGCCCTAGTCCAGGGGTCCTCAAACTTTTAAAACAGAGGGCCAGGTCATAGTCCCTCAAACTGTTGGAGGGCCGGATTATAATTTGAAAAAAACTGAATTAATTCCTATGCACACTGCACATATTTTATTTGTAGTGCAAAAAACACTTTAAAACAATACAATAATTAAAATGAAGAACAATTTAAACAAATATAAACTTATTAGTATTTCAGTTGGAAGTGTGGACTTGTTTTTGGCTGATGAGATAAGATTGTTGTTGTTTTGTGCTTTCAAGTCATTTCAGACTTAGGTTGACCCTGAGTGACGGCCGGGTAAATCACCTTGGAGGGCTGTATCCGGCACTCGGGCCTTAGTTTGAGGACTCCTGCCCTAGTCCATCAGCTACAACTTGCACAATCCGATCCCCCTGTTCCTGGTTACAGTTGGCCATATTTTGTGACATTTCTCACCAGGGGTTATTGGGTGCTGTTTTGAGTTTAAATCATTGTTTTATATTGCTAGTGGTTTTGTCTTTATTGTATTCTGTGTTTATTTTATGTGTTGTCCCAGGCACATTGTGCTGTATGTAAGCTGCCCCGCGTCCCTTCGGGGAGATAGAGGCAGGTTACAAAAATAAAGTTATTATTATTATTATTATTATTATTATTATTAATATTCATTGGTAACTTGATTTCTTTTAATATCTTTCTACTTCTGCTAATAAGCCTGTTTGACAGACTGATTGATTGATTGACAGACCAATCTGTTGTACCCCTAATCCACCCTCCCCAAGTATCTACTCGAGATGTCTCCCAGAATGGCTTTGATCCCAAACTAAATTGAAATTGTTTCAATTGTATTCTACCATCTTTTTTAGGCTAAAGGATCAGGAGCAACAGTAGTAGCACCAATACTTACCAGAGTAACAGTAAGTTGCCAGAACAAGAACCAGAACAATCAGCGTTGACTTCATGTCTGTCAGGAGAAATGCTCCCTGTCTTCTTACAGCAAGAAAAGGCTTGGAGATTTTTTTGGACTCTCAGGCACACGGCCCCAATATATACAGAAGACAGAAAAGCTGACTCCTCCCTCCACTGGAATTAGCAGGTCAGGTGGCTTCCTTTGCCTATGTCTCCATGGACTCCTTCTTAAGGGAGAATACCACACAAATGCCACCTCCACCAGCCCTTTTTGTGTGGTGCAAGTATCTTTTCTGCTGTGTGAAAATGGGGGAAATGGTTTTCAAGGGCACAGATTTATCTTAAGGGTTTGTGTCTGAACTGGAAAGAAATATGCAGCACAGACCTTAGAAAAGGTGCCTATGTAGAATATAACTCACCAAATTCCTCCTAGGAAAATCTGGGAGGCGGGTTTCTTTTTTCCTCCTTCTGCATGGCCATACAATAGAAGACACTCTTGAGGACTGAAACCAACTACAGTTTGTTTCATTTAAATCAAGAACTGTGGTTAGTTTAGTTTAAAGAAAGAAACCAAGATCAGAAAACCTGTTTCAGCCTTGGCTTGTTTCTACAAAAGTGTAGTACACTTTATCGCACTAGAGAAAAAAAATCCACTTAAAATCTGGTGTCTTCTTCCTGCAGAATTCTGGGGTGTGTAGTTTATTGAGGTTGTTAAAGGCTCCTCCCTAAACTACAAACCCCAGAATTCTGCAGGAGGCAGAAACCAGATTTTATGTGGATTTTTTCTCTAGTGTGACCAGGCTGGACTGTGATTATGTTCTCATCTAAGAACAAATTAAGGTAATGTTCCATTTTCCGAGCGAAGAACACAAGGGGGCGATAGAGAGAGAAAGCTAGTCCATTTTACAGGGGGAGGGAGTTGAAGGAAGCAAACCATTTCCCACATTTTCATTGGTTATTCCCCTCCCCTTCCCATATCATAAATGAAGGTTGTTTCCATCACGGGGACATGGGTGGGGGAAATAACAGGAAAACAGGGGGAAATGGTTTTATTCCTCCTTCAACCCACCCTCCACTCCCATAAAATGAATTGTCCATCTCTCTCTATTGCCCCCTTGTGACCTCTGCCCGGATAATAGAACAGTACCTAAATTACTATACCAGTGGTTCTCAACCTTCCTAATGCCGCGACCCCTAAATACAGTTCCTCATGTCGTGGTGACCCCTAACCATAACATTATTTTTGTTGTTAATTCATAACTGTCATTTTGCTACTGTCCCTTTTAAATGGTCTTTTAACTTATGACAATGTTTTAGTTAATGTTTATCTGACTTTTTTATTATTGTTGTTGGCATCTAATGGTTACCGGTTATAAGCCTGAGTCCCATCCCCCCACCCCCACCCCCCACCCGGGATGAGAAGGACGGGATATAAATGTCCTAAACAAACAAACAAACAAACAAACAAACAAATACTGTTATGAATTGTAATGTAAGACCCCCACGAAACTTGGCACACAGGTTGGCCATGACAAACAGAAAATACTTGAGGGGTTTGGGCGGAATTCACAGGGATTTAGGGGAGATGTAGTTCACCTACATCCCGGAGAGCGCTGTGAACCCAAACCACTATGGATCTGGACCAAACTTGGCACAAATACTCAGTATGCCCAAATTTGAACACTGATGGAGTTTGGGGAAAATAGACCTTGACATTTAGGAGTTGTAGTGCTTGGATTGATAGTTCACCTACAATCAGAGCATTCTGAACTCCACCAATGATTGAACTGAACCGAACTTGGCACACAGAACTCCCATGAACAACAGAAAATACTGGAAGGGTTTTTTGTTTTTGTTTTTTGGTCTTACAGTCACTCCAGGAGACTATTATTATTATTATTATTATTATTATTATTATTATAAAACTCAGTTGGAAGGAAACCCCAAATCCAGCCCCCATCTTTCTGCCAGGCAGGAAGATAGAATTACTATTCTATTATTATACATAATCATCTTCTTCATCATCATCATCATTATACATTACACAGGATACAAATATGTGAAATTAATAAATTAATTAATTATGTGCATGTGTTTTGAACTAGGAGTCTGGATTCTTGGATTCTAATAAATGGCAATGGAGTGCCACTGGATGACCTTGAGAAAGACACACTTTCTCAACCTCAAAGAAGGCAAAGGCAGCCTCCTTCTGAAAACATCTTGCCAAGAAAATCCAGTGCTAGGTTCATCCTGGGGGCCTTCCAGATGGGCCCTATATCCCAGGATCTGATCCCAGGTTATCTGTTTTGAACTGGATTATATGAGTCCACACTGCCAGATAATCTGGGATAAACAGAAAACCTGGGATCAGATCTTGGAATATAGGGCCTGTTTGGAAGGGCCCCTAGACCCCTTCTACACTGTCCTTATATCCCAAGATCTGATCCCAGGTTATCTGCTTTGAACTGGATTATATGAGTCTGCACTGCCAGGTAATCTGGGATAAATAGAAAACTTGGGATCAGATCTTGGGATGTAAGACTTGTCTAGAAGGGTCCCAAGGCTCCTTCTTCTTCATCACCATCACCATCACCATCATCATCAGACTAAGGCAGTTGGAAGGGAACCCCAAAGGTGATCTAGTCCTGCCCCCTTCTTTCTGCCAGGCAGGAAGATCGAATTATTATTATATTATTATACATTATTATGGTTTTTATTATTATTATTGTAAGACTCAGACAGGTGGAAGGGAATCCCAAAGAACATCCAGCCCAGCCTCCTTCTTTCTGCCACACAGGGAGATAGAATTACTGCAGGAGCGAAAACAATAATGATAATGATAATAACAGTAAAGCTTATGATAGGCTCGCCCATCCGTTCTGCTCCAAATAATAATACTAATACTACTAATAATAGTAGTAGTCTCCTGGAGTCACTGGATGGGTTTGGTGGGCATTGACCAGAGTTTTAGAGCTGAAGTTCACTTATATCCAGAGAGAACTGTGGACTCAAACAATGAGGGATCTGGACCAAATTTGTTATAAATACCTGATGCCCCGAAATTGGAGAACTGGTGGGGTCAGGAGGCGCTTGGACGTAGAGGGAACAGGCACGTGCTGCCCTCGTGGGTGAAGAGGGCCAGCGAGGAGGGGAGGTCTGAATGGAGGGAGGGGCCAGCCAGACGCACAGGCCCCTGGGAGGGAGGGAGGGAGGGAGGGAGGAAGGAAGGAAGGAAGGAAGGAAAGAGAGGGAGGGAGGGAGGGAGGGAGGGAGGGAAAAGAAGGAAGGAAGAGGCAGAGAGATGGGGGGGGGTCGCCTCCAGGGATAAGCTTTTCACGTGCTGAAGGGCCGAGAGGAGGAAGAAGAAGAGGATGAATTGCATTGATAATTGTTTTGTGTGGCTCTTTTTGACCGGAGGCTCCAGATAAGCCAGTCAGCCATTGGGGGGGGGGGGGGCAAAGGAGGAGGGGGCGACCCCTCAGAAATGGCCTAACGACCCCCCTAGGGGTCGAGACCCCCAGGTTGAGAAACACTGTACTATACATTAGGAAAATGATTTGTTTTGTGGGTCATTTTTATTATCCTGGCCCTCTGAGAGGTAGGGCAGGATAGAAATATTTTAATAAATTAATTAATTATGTCCTCACTCTCATGCAGCTCTTTAAGTCTGGCAGATTCGGTTAATTTGTTTGGAAGTTGGCTTTCTAATATGCTTTTACTGAATATAGTTCATTTCCCACAGTGGGGAGTGGAATATGTATTCTCTGGAACATTCAGGGATCATAGCATCCATCTATCTATTTCTTGAAAGTTTAAATCAGGTTATTAGGGTTTTGTTTTTTAAGTTGCCATTCTGGCAAGCTTTTGGGAAGAATGGTGTATTGTTTCAAGAGTTAAACTACAATTTTGGAGAACAGGATTCAATCCCCTGTTTGGCCAAAGAAACCCATTGGGTGAGGTCCGGAAAGCTCTATAGGCCCCATTTCCAAAATAATGTGGTGGTGGTGGTGGGGGGGGGGGGGGGCTAGAGAAAGCATAGTCCAAATGCGTGCTGCAACTCACATCCACATGAAACGCATGTGTTTAAAAACATGAGGAGAAAGTCCAAAATCAGCGATAAAATACAGTGTAGCTGATCAATATATAGAGGTTGCAGAACAGAAATTCAGGAGGAACATGTGCAAAACTTGTGCAAATAGTGCCACCTCTAGAATATTCACATAGTGGAACTCAACATTGCACTCTCAGGAAGATAAACAAACACCTTTTTCCTCACCAAGAAGAAATCACTTCCACCTTTTTGTTTTGCGGTTGGATGATGAGCTCCATTGCTGATTCCCATGTGCTCAGTTGCTACAGTTCTGCATATTTCTCTCAACGGGGTAAGAAAAACAATGCCATTCTGTTGGATCAGTTCAATATGAGGGGAGCATTGTGGGCATGGTAAGAGCTGTTTCATGGTTGTCAGAGTGCTTGCAGAGACACTCCAGAGTAGAAATGGATTTCTTTAATCCACATTCTGATCCGGATTATGTGGCTGTGTAGAAGCAGCTATAAGACCAACATAAGTGGGGAACAACTTGAAGGCACATCACAGTAACATTTGTGGGGGACTGTTTATTTCCAGAATAGCCATCAAACCATGGCTTTGTAGAAATGTTGCACTTACTGCAGGAATTCCACATATTTCTTTGTGGTTCAATTTGTTTGGAAAGCTAGAACATGGACATTTCAAATCATTTCCCTCTCCTGGAATATTATGGATTGATTGGAAGTGATACAAGCATGTCAGTTTCCTGGAATTTTCCTATGTAAATATGAATATGAATTTGTCCATGTGTCATGTTTTATGACCAGTCATTTCAATCTACCATTTTCTTAAATTTGCAGTTTGATCAGAAATGGAATTAATACAATGTTGAAAATAAATATTCATTTCTGAGATATCTCTTTGGTATTGACACGTCCCAGTCTTTTGCAATAAAGAAATACATATCTATGAAATACCTGTATTGTGTCTTCCCTGTTCGAATCTGTGTTTGAACAAAGAAGTCTTTTCAAAAAGAAAAATCCCACTTGTCTAGTTTTTCAAGGTATTATCCATACTTTTATTTATTTTTCAAATTATCTATCTTCAAACTCTTTAAATTTCTTCCTTTTCCTCATGGTTCAAGGATATTCATATGTTTCAGGCATTTATTAGATATTGTTTATCCTTTGTCGGTAGAACAAATTAGATATCTGGCGATCTTGTGCATATGTTCAATGTATAAACTTATGAATACTTCAATAAACAAGGGACAGTGATGCTAACTTCCCCCAAGAAAATTCCCCGCGAGAGCTACGTGCCTCGTAACCTTACTTTCCAGATAACCCTCGTAGGATTTTTAAAAATCTTAAACCGTGGGGGGTGAGGTGGGATAATATCTTTAAAAGATTTGCCTCTGTTATCTTTCCAGGGCATTTGGCCCTTATATTTGTTGAAGCATTCATAGCACACCCTATATCTGAGGAATCCAGAATGGCAAGCTATGGCAAACAGCTCCATGGGGTGATTTCCTCTTTATGGCTATGATTAGATATCTGGAGATCTTGTGCATATGTTCAGTGTATAAACCCTACATTAATAGGAGTATAGTATTTACATCAAAGGGAGTCATAGTCCCACTCTATATTGCTTTGGTCAGTTCTATCTGGAAGACTATGTCCAGTTCTGAGCAGTTTAAGAAGGATATTGACAAGCTGGAACATCCAGTGAAAGACAACCAAAATGGTCAAAGGTTTGGAAGCTAAGCCGCATGAAGAGCAGCTTAGGGAGCTGCTGAGTATGTTTAGATTGGGAAAAAGATGTGCTGAGAAGGGACATGAGAGCTATGTTTTAGTATTTAAAGCAGGGATCCTCAAACTAAGACCCGGGTGCCAAATAAGGCCCTCCAAGGTCATTTACCTGGACCTCGCTCAGTCTGCAACGACTTGAAAGCACACAACAACAACAACAATCCTTTATCATCAGCCAAAAGCAGGCCAACACTTCCCATTGAAATATTTATTAAAATTGTTCTTCATTTTAATTATTTATTGTTTTAAAGTGTTTTTGCACTACAAATAAGATATTTATTTATTTATTTATTTATTTACAGTATTTGTATACCACTTTTCTCACCCCGAGGGGGACTCCAAGATATGTGAAGTGTGCATAGGAATTCATTCATGTTTTTTTTTCAAATTATAATCTGGCCCTCCAACAGTTTGAGGGACTGTGACCCGTCCCTCTGTTTAAAAAGTTTGAGAACCCCTGATTTAAAGGGATGTAAAACTTAGAAGAAGCAGGCTTGTTTTCTACTGCTCAAGAAACTTTATTCCTTATCTCATGGCCACTGGAAACACTGGACGTAGTCGGAGGGTGTAGGGAACCCAGCACCCCACATCACTCAGCTCCAGTTGAGGTCAATCACATGGGGAGAAGCATCGATCGTGTGACTTCCCCCCATGGAGTCCAGTGGCAACACAGGAAGCCTCCCTTGTTGCCGTAGCAGGGCCATGTGCTGGTTCTGCCCTTCTTTACCCATGGAGCCCTGCCAGCGTCATTTGATGGGAGCCAGCGGGCTCCATGGGCAAAGTAGGGCGGAGCTGGCTTTTGCCACTTTGTGATTAGATCCTAGGGCCCAGAGCAATGAATCCAATTGCAGGAAAAGAGATGTTACCTAAACATTAGGAAGAACTTCTTGATGATAAGAGTTGTTCAGCAGAGGAATATGCTGCCTCGGAGCATAGTAGTTTCATTCTCTGGAGATTTTGAAAGCAGGGGCTAAATGACAATCTGTCGGGGTGTATTCATTGTGAGTTTCTGCATAGCAGGGGGTTGGAAAGGAGCAGTGTTATGCAAACAGAAAGGTTCTGCATGAAGTAGGAACTCATGCTTGCAAGCACCCTAATGGTTTCCTTGAAATATGATGAATGTAACCAGTTAAATCTTTTCATGACTAATTTTAATGATATGTCATCAGTCTCTCAGCATCCACTCTCGGTTTATTCACAATTCCCTAGGCCTTACATGGATTAATCGCCTTCTCCCATACAATCTGCCCAAGACGCTTAGGTCCTCTGGTGGCATCTGATCCAGCCAGCCAGAACTCAACTGGTGACCAACACCCAAAGGACCTTTTCATTGGCTGCCCAAAGACTGTGGAATGACCTGCTGGAAGAGCACCCACTGCTAAATGAGCTATCATTGTTTTCGGGTGGAATCACTGAGTTCTCGACCACTGTTGCTCTAGTCCCTGACTTGTGCATTTCATAGTGAACCAAAGGGGCTGGTTGAGCTCCACTTCATGAGAAGGAACACTTTGGAGCAATTGTGTCAACCTAGTCACCAGTCTACCTGTTTTCCTGAAAAAAATGATTCAAAGCTTAGAAAGAGATTATGAAATAAGAAGTACTAACATCTGTATGAATAAACTACAGGGACAAAGAATTAAATAAAATGTTGTTGATTCCTATCTTTACCAGCTGAACCTACATATACTGGTTAGCTTTCACAAGACAGATCTGTAGGAGAGGTTGCTGCTCATTTTAACACTCAGTTTACTTTAATCGCTGGTCAATAATGCAATGCATTCTTAGTACACCAAGAAATAATTAAGAAAGAAAGAAGACAATTGAAGAAATATAATGATGCAGCAGAGGAAAGATGAAGACTTTTCAAAATCGATGATGACACAGCTTAAAATTGTATCAGGAAATATAGGTAAAATTAACAAAAGACTGGATGGACTTAAGAACATTTCCACTGACATTTCAAATAATATAGCAGGCTTTACAAATATATTTGACCATTTAAATGCCTCATATCATGAAATGTAAAAAGAAATGAGTGAAGTGAAATTAATGGCAGAGGGAATGAAAGCAAAACAAGACCAACATTAAAAATTAAAGGAACTAGAAGGAAAACAACAACAGTATGAGAACAACTTCTAGATGAAGTCAACCAGATACAATATCTGGACTATCTGCAAAGACAATATTCATTTAAAACCAAGAGGCATCCCAGAAGAGATAGAAAATTAAACATTGGCAGTACTAGAAGCATTTGCAAAATTGCTCACCACATAGCCCCAAGAAATTGAGAAACATCCGGTTTATGTTCACAGAATTAACTCTAATTATGCCAGAAATGTCCAAAACCTACTAACCTACTAACAATCTAAACAAAAATTGTAGACCTTTCTTTGTAGATATTAATAATAAATAATTTAAGAAAAGATTTAATGTGAAATGATCTGTTATGAAGAGTTAAGACCAATTTCCCTTGAAGAAGAACTGGAAAAGAATATGTGAAGACCAGGAGATAATGTGAGAAGACATAAGAAGATAGGTCGGCTCCATCCCTCCTCTCTTTTAGAAAGAAGGTCAAAACATGGTTTTGGGACCAGGACTTTGGACAGTAGGTTTGGCAGTAATCTTAATGTTGGAAATGTGACTGTGACAGGTTTTGTACTGGGTTGTCAGTTGCTAAATCAGACTTTGATTTGACTACAAGATAATAATGATGATGATGATGTTTTAAATGTATCTTAATCTATTGTTTTATCTTTTGTATAATGTTGTATGTAATGTGTTCTATGTTGTCGGCATCGAATTTCTGCTGTTGTAAGCCACCCTGTGTTCTCCTTCGGGAGCTGAGAAGAACAGGGTAGAAAGGTTGGAAATAAATAAATAAATAAATACAACCAATGGACTTAAAATTAAAATTGTTAGAATCCTTAATATTTTGTTAAATGTGTGTTAAAGAAATAGAGACAAAGACTTAGTTGTAACAATGATAGTTTTGTAAAAGAACTCCCCATACCTCAACAACCCTCACCCTCTTTGTTTTATTGTTGCGACATATTAGACATTTATAAAGATGAAACTAACCAATAAGTAATCTATTATTCCCAAATTTTTCCTTTTCCTTCAGTTATCCTCTCCTACATTCACTCTCCTAGTAAATGTTTCATTAAAAACAACACTGCCATCACGGAGTCCCTCCAGAAGTAACCGTGCATCATGTGGTGGGTTCCGGGGGGGCTCTGTGCCAGCATCACACAGAAGATGCTTCTCTGCCTTCACCTTATGAGGTTGCATGTTGACATATTGTAGCTGTGGTTGCTGTGAAACTTGCAGCAAAGCAATGCCAAATTGTTAATTTTAACCAAGAAAATCACTCCTGTCTGTTGGGCAATTAATCTACCTCTTGGATTTTCTTTTACATGTTGGAGATGTAAGTAAAGCAAAATAATGCAGCTAGTCGAAACTGTAGGTGTAGCCAGCCATAAAGAGGAAATCACCCCATGCAGCTGTTTGTCATTCTGGATTCCTCAGATATAGTGTGTGTTTGAATACTTCAATAAATAAAGGGCCAAATGCCCTGGAAAGATAACAGAGGCAAATCTTTTAAAGATATTATCCCACCTCACCCCCCACAGTTTAAGATTTTTAAAAATCTTACAAGGGTTATCTGGAAAGTAAGGTTACGAGGCACATAGCTCTCACAGGGAATTTTATTGGGGGAAGTGAGCACCCCGGCCCCTTATTTATTGAGGTATTCATAAGTTTATACACAACATATGCACAAAATCGCCAGATATCTAATCTGTTCTACTGACAAAGGGTAAATAATATCTAATAAATGCCTGAAACATATGAATATCCTTGAACCATGAGGAAAAGGAAGACATTTAAAGAGTTTGAAGATAGATAATTTGAAAAATAAAAATAAAAATATGGAGAATGGCTTGAAAAACTAGACAAGTGGAATTTTTCTTTTTGAAAAGACTTCTTTGTTCAAACACAGATTCGAACAAGGAAGACAGAGATATTTCATAGATATGTATCTCTTCATTGCAAAAGACTGGGACGTGTCAATACCAAAGAGATATCTCAGAAATGAACATTTATTTTCAACATTGTATTAATTCAATTTCTGGTCAAACAGCAAATTTAAGAAAATGATAGATTGAAATGACTGGTCATAAACATGATACATGGACAAATTCATATTCATATTTACATAAGAAAATTCCAGGAAATTAATATGCTGGTAACAGTTCCAATCAATGCACAATATTCCTGAAGAGGGGAATTATTTGAAATGTCCATGTTCTGGCTATTAAAAAAAAAAACTGAACCACAAAGAAATATGTGGAATTTCTGCAGTAAGTGCAACATTTCTACAGAGCCATGGTTTGATAGCTGTTCTGGAAATAAACAGTCCCCCACAAAAGTTAATGTGGTGTGCCTTCAAGTTGTTCCCCACATATGGTGACCCTATGGTTGCTCCTACACAGCCATACAATCCGGATCAGAATGTGGATTAAAGAAACCGAGTTCCACTCTGGAGTGTCTCTACAAGCACCCTTCGAACCATGAAACAGCTCTTGCCGTGCCCACAAAGCTCCCCTCATATTGAATTGATCCAAAAGAATGACATTGTTTTTCTTACCCCATTGAGAGAAATATGCAGAACTGTAGCAACCAATCAGATGAGAATCAGCAATGGAGCTCATCTTCCAACCACAAAACAAGAAGGTAGAAGCAATTTCTTCTTGGGCAGGAAAAAGCTGTTTGTTTATCTTCCTGAGAGTGTCATATTGAATTCCTTTATGTGAATATTCTAGAGGTGGCACTATTTGCACAAGTTCTACACATGTTCCTCCGGTATATCCATTCTGCAACCTCTATGCATTGATCAGCTACACTACATTTTATCTGACATCCAAATGACTCATAGTTAAGAATGGGGGTGAGACAACAGGAAGTGGAAAAAAATATACCCTTGGGAAGCGAAATGCACTCTTGGAGGAGTTATCACGGGGGGGGGGGGGGGGTCTCAGTTGAAGCTTTATCACCGATCTTTGTTTCCACAACAAACCAAACTTTTCAGAATCCAAGTGTCACAGGGACAGAAAGGGAGGTGAAATTTTCTGCACAGGGGCACAGACAGCAAAATAAACACCATAGGCGTGTTAGCCCCTGTGCTATCCAAAGTGTGTGTGTACGTATGGCTGGAGTTACACTTAAAAATGTACCTGTTTCGACTTACAAATACATTCAACTTCAGAGCAAACCTGCAGAATCCATCTTGTTCGTAACTTGGGGACTGCCTCTACTTTTGTAATAAATGTCATCAGTCTTCACACTCTTCAGATTATATTCTAAGATGCTTAAAGTTTCACAAGCTCATAGATTCCTGTCATGTGCTTGTCCCTTGTTTCAAAATATATGGGAGAAAAATAACTGTCCAGATGGTGATGTGTCCTCCCATGTCATAGTGTGGGTGGAGCAGTTCTCCTGCCCACGTATATATATCTTTCCTGCTGCTTAGTTAAGCATCTCAGCACTTACTCTGATTGCATCTTGTGAGTCACTCTCCTTCACCATGAAGCTGACACTTGTTCTTCTACTTATTACCCTGGCATGTTTCTCTTCTTCAGGTAAGCCTCATCGACATCCTCATGGGGTCAAGACAGACCAAGGAAGCACCAATTCAATCATTCTCTATAATTTGAGAGCTGAACTAGGACTCCAGGAGATGAGGGTTCAATTCACCATTCAAATCTAGCAATTCTGAATGGGTAACCGTAGGCACAGCAAACCTACTCAGTCTTAGAGAATACTAATAGCAAATTTCCTCATCTGCATCTTATTCTAGTTCCTATCACTCTCTCTCTCTCTTTCAGTCCTTTGTTGTCACTAATCCTTACAACTTGTTGCTCTGTTACAGGGGTGGTCTGTAGTTTTGTATCATTTTCACAGCTTTTAAAAAGCAGTTTTAAAGTAATTGTTCCAAGATTCCTAGTTTCATTACAATTTTAAAGTAACAATTTATTTCCCTAGTTCTCAATGCTGAGTAAAACAATTCCTTTAAAGTTTATATCGCAAGGCAAGCAAATTGCAATTGCAGCAGAACTTATAACATGGAGTTGATCCCTGGACCAACTCTGTTGTGGAAGGACACTAAAGGTGCATCTGCACTATAGAGAATTAATATAGTTTGGCTATAATCGTGTACTTCAGCTGAAGCCGAAAATGGATTTGCAATGCTAGACTACTTTTTAGAGCCTCATATGATAATGTCCTGAATGTAGTAGCACAAGGCATACCATGTTTGAACAATTTGATTTTCCTTCCTCTGTTAAGGGAGGTTGCACTCTTGTAACTGTAAAAACTATCAAAACAATAAAGTACATTTACATTGAAAAATAGGGTGACATTCTCTGTTACAATGGGAATATAATATAGCCATGAGCCTTATCTACACTGACAAGGCATGTAGCGGGGGGGGGGGGGGGCTTGAGGGGCTTCAGCCCCTCCCAAAATTCTCAGGGTGTCCGCAAGAAGGCCTTACTGGTACATTATTTAAACTGTTATGTTTTTTCATATCATGATCTGATCACCATGCTCAATATATCCCATATGCACGGGGCTATTGGGATAACAATACAAAATGTTTGCTAGGTTAGATCCTCACCCCCCCCCCGAATAAAACTCAGCGCCCCCCCCCCCCCCAAAATCAAAATCCTGGCTACGGGCCTGACACCGACCATTATTGCAGTTTAAAGCTTAATTTGTATCAGTGCTCTGTAGTTTGTGCAGTCATCATCTGAGACTCAAACTGGTTCCAGGATTTGCACAGTGAAACCACTGTCAGTGTAGATGGAGCCATTGCTTCATTACTGGAGGAAAAGAACTAATTACAAATCACATTTTATAACTAGTTAGTAGTTACTTTCAAGCTGTGAATGATAAATACTGTCTTAGCCATAAGTCAACACATATGAGGCCTCAGGAAAGCCTCCCCTACCCTCTTTTCTTTGGGCTACTGTTCCACAGATGCAGCGAAACGAAGGTTTCGTATGATATCCATAGTTTCCAGCAAGTGGAGTACTTGTTACTGGCATGCTAACTTAGAAAAATAATATTTTTAGACCACACACTGCAACACCAACATGGCAAAGGCATCCTGAGATGAGATTTTATGGACTGCAATTTGGACTGATTTGGAGGATGTTTTAAACATGGCAAACTGTTTTTAATGCATATTTATAATTATTTTTATGTATTTGTGTATTTTATTGGTGTTTTATATTGTATCAGCATCAAATTGTTGCTTGCTGGAAGCTGCCCTGAGTCCCTCCTCGGAAGTCGGGAAAGGATGGGATATAAATGTTCTAAAGAAAAAAAAGAAAGAAATCCTCTGCAGTCTTCTTCTGGAGTCTATGACATCCAAACTGGGTCAAAGCCAAAGCATTCTTGGGTGAATCATATTGTTTCCAGCCCCCAATTGAATAAATACTTTAAGATATTTACATAAAATGGCCACAACACAATTTCTACTAACAAAAATTGACCCATTGAACCAAATAAATGTTGACCTGTTATTCAACAAACGATTCAGCAATCTTTAGTTAGATTTTTGTAAGCTATAAAGGTCAAAGCATATTTTTAATCCTCTCTGCATTTTTATTTTTATTTCTCCTAGTTTCAGCTGTGTGTCCTAATGTTGAAGTACTTGGAAGAGCAGTGCTTTTTGGCACAGATGCAGATGTGGAGAATGTTTTTCATGATCAGTCAACAATTGTAAAAAGGGCTATACGCCAAGTAAAAAGTTGTACTAGCACATTTTCACAGAATGAGAAAGATGGCCTGCTTAAACTGACGGTAATTATGAGTCTTTTTTGCAGTTGAGAACTTTAATGAGATTCCCAAATAATATATCTCCTCTCTCCCATCAAAGGTTATTTATATATAGTATGTTCGATACAAACAAGTAATTCAATTGGGATTCAGATACTTCGCTTAGCCATCCACTTCTGATACACCAATGCACATTGATCGTACGCATATCGATGATATCATTAGGGAATTCTGATATCTATACTACAACTACCCAACATTTGCACAACTTCTGCCAATGAATCAAATATATAACCCAAAAAAATGATAAAGAGGCAAAATGCACATTACTGCTAGCTTGCTCTTAGGACATATGACAGCATAACACTGGTGTATATCTTTTTTGGATTGCTGCCTTGAGAAAAAAATTACTACCTGCTTTATACATAAATCATCCTATCCCACTTGATACCTCTGGCTATTTATCAGCTGAAGGAGAGTTGCAGTGGAGAAAGCCTAGCCATGTGCTTACAACTAGGTGCACATTTTTGAAATATCAAGAGCAATTTTCCAATGATTAATCAAAAAATATTGAAATCTTGAGAGTTTGTGGGTTTTGGAACATCGAGGTACCCATGTAGGGATCTCCTGAAGTAGCACAATTTCTAATGCAAATGTAAAATAAAATTTTAAAATACTTTCCAAAGCAAGGATTAAGTGGCTAGATTTTGGGAGACTACCAAGGCACCACTGCTTTGTAGGACACATGCAATAAGAATGGCCATTCATTCACATCACCAAATCAATTCAACGCGGGCGAATCTGGCAGATCCCATCCCACATGTTTTTCACTGTTTTCTCCTGTTTCATAGCAATTCCTGAGCATAGGAGACAATTTCTTCTGGTTTTCTCCTCCCTTCCTCTGTTTCAAAACACTTCAGAAGTGGAGCATGACAGATGTAGGGGGAGTCTCCCTGTATCATGTGATGGGCTTCAATCAACTACGTTTTTCAAATGTCTTAGAAGTGTTAAGAAACTGGGGTGTGTGGGATAAAATCCTAGGACTCAGAGCAATGGGTCCAAATTATAGGAAAAGAGATTCCACCTGGACATTAGTGAGAACTTCTTGACCATAAGTGCTGTTCAACAGTGGAAGCTCCTTCTTTGGAGGCTTTTAAACAGATGGTCATTTGTCAGGGGTGCTTTGATTGTACCTTTCCTGCATTTGTGGCTGGGGAGGTGGGATTTGAAATCTGTGTGGTCTCTTCCAACTCTATGAATATATGATTCTTAATTTCATTTATTATGTTTTGAAGCAAAGAATCAGCAGCAGTGACATACGTAAGCAAAAGGTGTGCTATGCATACTGAGGAGCTTTGGGAGGGGGCGCACACATTACATCAAGTAGCATTTGAATGTGCCTTGCCTCAATGCCTTGTCTTGGTGCACTGCACATCACATTTTTACAATGGGTTGTCAGCCATGTGCATTATTAATTCACTTGCATTGTGTTACTCACTGATATTTAGTGCAGGGATTGTTTAACATAACTCTTCTGGTGAATACTTACATTATGCTGAAAAATGCATGATCTCTGCTATAGTAGGCAAGAATTAGGGACACATTTAGAAAACTCCTGGAATTGGTCACAAATATTTGCCTCTCATTGCTCACAAGGCATGACTGATAATGGAAATAGATGTTTTAAAATAAGAAAAAAATGTACACCAAATGCAACACCTTCTTTCCTTATGCTCTCTTGACAAGGACATGACTGCACTTCAGAAATGCTGGAGAATGTTTAACCTTGAAGCACTCCTGTCGAGCAGTAGCACTGGCTTTCCCATCCGTTGATATCTAACACACAATTCCCTTTCAGTAATCTCATTGTACATGGTGAGATTTACTTTTAAACAAACACACAGAGAAAATAGTGCTGTGACTCTCTGCTCTTCCTTCCCTTCAGCAGCTTGTACTGACCATTATTTCTATTTCATTTCAGGAAACAGTACTGAAGGATTGCTGAGCAGCCCATGAACTTGGGTTTGTCGAGGAACCCAAGCTAATGCTACTGACCACCAATTGTGCTTGCATGAAATAATGGTGCTTGTGGAGCCATGCTGTTTGGCCACTTGTACCGTGATTTGGAAGCTTTAGCCTCATACCTACAAAATAAAGGGTGTGTTTCAAAAAACTTTAGCCTCATATGAGCAAAATAAGAGTGTATGTTATGGGTATTGGTGCCAAGAGTAGGAAATACTCTTCTCTGTTTGTACCCTGCTAGTGAAAGAGAACCCTTTTCCTCCCAAGATGGGATGTCTTCCTACCAAACATCAATTAAACTGAGGACTTTCCCCCCTAACTTTTAGACAAAATCTTTTTGCATTCCTTGTAGATCTGTCTCCATTTAAAATTCAGACTAAAATTTGTAGTTGATTCACTGCTCCAATGAGACTGAAGCCACACATTGCTAAACACACCATGCATTATCTTCCATGAGGAGCTGCTGATGTGGTGATTTTATTTCCCTCTGCCTGTATTATAAAAATGCCGCTGAAGCATTTTGACCTTCTCACAGATAGGGCCCTTCCACACAGCCTTATATCACAGAATATCAAGGCTGGAAATCCCACAATATCTGCTTTGAACTGGGTTATCTGAGTCCACACTCAAATAATGTGAAGTTTTCAGTTGTCCTGTTTTGCTCTCAAAAAACAGCCTCAATACAAAATTGAAAGTAAAATAAAAATGCTTTAGTCCAGCAAACAAAATAAGCAAATGCATTTGAAAAGGAAAACAAGGAAGTCTTACTACAGACACCAATGAAAGTCTTTTGCAAAAGTCCCAGCAAAGTCAGCAGACAATAAAGCACAGATCATGAAGTCCTTAACACAAAGCAGGTTCCGGCAGTAACAGAGTTGTTGTTAGCAGCGAAAAGCTAAGTTATCTTGCTTCTGATTTATACCCCAAGCAGGAGGGCTTAGGGTGTCACCCAATTAACTCATTAATCTTTTAGCAGCTAATCGAGTTGACCGCCGCCTGTTCTCTGACTTCCTCCATCTTTCTAAAAAAGTAGGCACCTGCAAAGCCTCATTGTCAGATTTTTCTTCCTCTCTCTCCAAGACCTGAGCACCTCCCTGCTCCCCTTCCTCCTCCAACAATGAGGATTCCCCAACATTTGTCTTGATATTCTGGGATATAGGGCTATGTGGAAGGGCCCCTAGTTTTTCTTGATCCAGCCAAAATGGAGGGTTTGTTCAAGATTTATCCACTGCAAATTCCACAAATTCAGCAAGAAATGCAAGAATCCTCCTCAAATAACCATATAGATCAAGTACAAACATCCATGGAAGATTATTCTGAATGTAATCTATAGTGGGATTGTATTCAGAATATTGTGCTTCCCTCAGTGGAGGAACAGAGAATCTTCACGCCTTTTCTCCATATGGTGAATGTCAAGATAGGTGCACACCTATATTGGCTAGAGCAGAGTTCTGCAGGTAGTGGATCTCTACTACAGCTTCCTACCTCCACGCATACTCAGGGTCAAACTAGACATGCCTCTGTATATGTGACTGTAATTCATCTAAAGTGGTGGTGGTGAAGTTGTGGTGTCTGGTGGTTCCGATGTCAAAAAAATGATAAATCTGCTCTGGGCTTTAACCTGAACTTTCCAGGAGCTATCCAAAGTAATGTGACTAGTGTTTAGTTCTTTGGATAGCTCTTTTGTGTTGCATCTAATAACCAAAGTAGATTTATTGTAGGGCATTGATATTTTTCCTTATTGCGATCCCAGTCAAGATCCTCATTCCAACCTAGGTGTTGCTGTTTGCCAGAGGACCAAATTTGCCATTTGTGTAACAGCAGCTTTCTTCCATGGGCCAATTTTATTAGGCAGTGAAATTAACCTGATTTTTACATATGGAGTGGGACCTGTCCTACCATGAAAATCAGGAGCCAGATTTTGGGCGAAGAGTAGAATTCCTGCTGTGTTGGAAAGCTACCACTATGCACTGCTATTTGATGCTGCCAAGTTCTTGAAGAATCATAGAATCATAGAATCAAAAAGTTGGAAGAGACCTCGTGGGCCATCCAGTCCAACCCCCTGCCAAGAAGCAGGAATATTGCATTCAAATCATCCCTGACAGATGGCCATCCAGCCTCTGCTTAAAAGCCTCCAAAGAAGGAGCCTCCACCACACTCCGGGGCAGAGAGTTCCACTGCTGAACGGCTCTCACAGTCAGGAAGTTCTTCCTCATGTTCAGATGTAATCTCCTCTCTTGCAGTTTGAAGCCATTGTTCCGCGTCCTAGTCTCCAAGCAAGCAGAAAACAAGCTTGCTCCCTCCTCCCTGTGGCTTCCTCTCACATATTTATACATGGCTATCATATCCCCTCTCAGCCTTCTCTTCTTCAGGCTAAACATGCCCAGCTCCTTAAGCCGCTCCTCATAGGGCTTGTTCTCCAGATCTTTTATCATTTTAGTCGCTCTCCTCTGGACACATTCCAGCTTGTCAATATCTCTCTTGAATTGTGGTGCCCAGAACTGGACACAATATTCCAGATGTGGTCTAACCAAAACAGAATAGAGGGGTAGCATTACTTCCCTAGATCTAGACACTATGCTCCTATTGATGCAGGCCAAAATCCCATTGGCTTTTTTTGCCGCCACATCACATTGTTGGCTCATGTTTAACTTGTTGTCCACGAGGACTCCAAGATCTTTTTCACACGTACTGCTCTCGAGCCAGGCGTCCCCCATTCTGTATCTTTGCATTTCGTTTTTCCTGCCAAAGTGGAGTATCTTGCATTTGTCACTGTTGAACTTCATTTTGTTAGTTTTGGCCCATCTCTCTAATCTGTCAAGCTCTTATCTTGATGTTGTGGGGAGCCATCACTGTATACTGACGGAAAAGGAGGCTGCCAGGACCTGCCTCCCTGCCCACCCATTTCCTTCCCTTCCCTATAGTGTGGGTGGGAAATTGCAAAATGAGAGGGGTGCAGCCATAGCAGCCATGCAGGAGCAGCAGTAGTTATGGTCTTCTTATTCCCCCTCCTACAGTGGGAGAGGCTGCAGAGGCACTCCTGCTACCTCTTTCAACCTTCTTCCTCTGTCAGGGATGGTTGGGTGATGGTGGGGTGGACATCCTCAGGTAGTGGTTGAGCTTTCACTTGCTACACTAACACTTGGTATAATTTTTCAGCTGGAGTTGGACCAGAGAGTCTTTCAAATAGAACATGTCTTCATATACGCAGATTGTTCTCATTTTTAAATGAGGCTGCCCAATGTAAAGTAGTACATGGCCCAACCATAGCTCAATGAGAGGTGTTTTTAAGAAATTCTTCTTTAGCTATAACCAAGAGACAGCATTCTTGATACCCATCACTCACTGAGAACACCTGGATATGTGGTACTGCATTTATTGCTTGTTCTCTCTGCCTGTTGGTTTCTAAACAAGTGATCAGGGATGGGTAATGCAGAAAAAACAGCTTAACCTTGATTTACCTTGGTCACTTCTGGGCAGCTATGTGGATTGGACTCAAAGACAGAAAGCAGGCAAATGTGGTACAGTCGACAGATTGTAGACTCGCTGAGGCCATCAGTCTGAAGGGTCTCTCCTCCAAGAAATCTGGAGTCACCTGGTACTGTCCATGAATGCAATGCACACAGCTTTTAAGTCATCTTTTGCTGTCTCATCCAAAGTGATGGGCTTCAGTATATTTCATGCTCTCCATTACCCTGCATAACTGGCAAATAGAATACTGCTCTGTACTGAATTAATAATGTCTTGTTGGCAGAGGCGGCCCTAGGTAATTTTCAATGGTAAGCAAACAGTATTTTGGCGCCCGCCCCCCAACCAATCATTGATATATGTTTTCTGTTTGTCAAGGGAGTTCTGTGTGCCATATTTGGTTCAATTCCATCATTGGTGGAGTTCAGAATGCTCTTTGATTGTAGGTGAACTATACATCCCAGTAACTACACTTGCCGCACTTGCTCCCTTGCCTGGCCCGCTTTGGGTCCGGAAGCCTCTTCTCCTGACTTTCTCTTCAGCCATTGGGACCAAGAGACAGAGACAGAGGTGGAGATTTCCACCTTTCCTGAAGGTAGGCGCAAAAACAAAGGAGGGAGCGGAGGTGGGAGATACCTCCAGCCGGAGGGGCTCTCTCTCTCTCTCTCTCTCTCTCTCTCTCTCTCTCTTGGTCCCAATGGCTGAAGAGAAAGTCAGGAGAAGAGGCGACTTTTGGTGTGCACGCTGGGGTCTTCAGACACGCCTCTGGACCCAAAGTGGGCCAGGCACGGTGGCTCTGCCCCTTGGCCCACCCACGGATTGGGGAGAGGAGAGGAGGCGGGTGGAGCGCCAGGGGATCAGGAAAGGGAGCTGGTCATGGGGAAGGGATAGAACGCGGAGAACGATTGAGCGTCGGCTCTGCTCTCACACCCGGTGGCCAGGTGGAGCAGGAACGAGAGGGGCTAGGCGAGGCTCAAGGGCCCGGCCCCTTTGGGAAGAGGATCGCCCGGCAGCGAGGCAAGAAAGCCGAGGCTCCCCCCAGACTGCTAGGGCTGTTGTGAGCTGAGGGGGCGCTCCTCAAGTGGCAGTCGAGGGGCATTTACAGAGGCGCCTCTGCGCACCTGGCAAAAAAAGTGTTCTTCGACCACTTACTTTGCGTAATGGACGAGCTGCCCCTGCTTAGAATCATAGAATCATAGAATCATAGAATCAAAGAGTTGGAAGAGGCCTCATGGGCCATCCAGTCCAACCCCCTGCCAAGAAGCAGGAATATTGCATTCAAATCACCCCTGACAGATGGTCATCCAGCCCCTGTTTAAAAGCTTCCACAGAAGGAGCCTCCACCACACTCCGAGGCAGAGAATTCCACTGCTGAATGGCTCTCACAGTCAGGAAATTCTTCATGTTCAGATGGAATCTCCTCTCTTGTAGTTTGAAGCCATTGTTCCGCGTCCTAGTCTCCAAGGAAGCAGAAAACAAGCTTGCTCCCTCCTCCCTGTGGCTTCCTCTCACATATTTATACATGGCTATCATATCTCCTCTCAGCCTTCTCTTCTTCAGGCTAAACATGCCCAGCTCCTTAAGCCACTCCTCATAGGGCTTGTTCTCCAGACCCTTTATCATTTTAGTCGCCCTTCTCTGGACACATTCCAGCTTGTCAATATCTCTCTTGAATTGTGGTGCCCAGAATTGGACACAATATTCCAGGTGTGGTCTAACCAAAGCAGAATAGAGGGGTAGCATTACTTCCCTAGATCTAGACACTATGCTCCTATTAATGTAGGCCAAAATCCCATTGGCTTTTTTTGCCGCCACATCACATTGTTGGCTCATGTTTAACTTGTTGTCCACGAGGACTCCAAGATCTTTTTCACACTCGAGCCAGGCATCCCCCATTCTATATCTTTGCATTTCGTTTTTCCTGCCAAAGTGGAGTATCTTGCATGTGTCACTGTTGAACTTCATTTTGTTAGTTTTGGCCCATCTCTCTAATCTGTCAAGATCGTTTTGAATCCTGCTCCTGTCCTCTGGAGTATTGGCTATCCCTCCCAATTCGGTGTCGTCTGCAAACTTGATGATCCTGCCTTTTAACCCTTCATCTAAGTCATTAATAAAGATGTTGAACAGGACCGGGACCAGGACGCAACCCTGCGGCACTCCGCTCGTCACTTCTTTCCAAGATGAAGAGGAAGCATTAGTGAGCACCCTCTGGGTTCGTCCATTTAACCAATTACAGATCCACCTCACCATAGTTTTGCCTAGCCCACATTGGACTAGTTTCCTTGCCAGAAGGTCGTGGGGGACCTTGTCGAAGGCCTTACTGAAATCCAGGTATGCTACATCCACGGCATTCCCCGCATCTACCCAGCTTGTAACTCTATCGAAAAAAGAGATCAGATTAATCTGGCATGACTTGTTTTTGATAAATCCATGTTGACTATTAGCGATGACCGCATTTGTTTCTAAGTGTTTGCAGACCACTTCCTTAACAATATTTTCCAGAATCTTGCCTGGTATTGATGTGAGGTTGACCGGACGGTAGTTGTTTGGGTCATCCTTTTTTCCTTTCTTGAAGATTGGGACCACATTGGCCCTCCTCCAATCTGCTGGAACTTCTCCCGTTCTCCAAGAACTCTCAAAGATGGTTGCCAATGGTTTTGAAATGACTTCTGCTAGTTCCTTCAATACTCTTGGGTGTAGTTGATCTGGCCCTGGGGACTTGAACTCATTTAGAGCAGCCAGGTATTCCTGGACGACTTGTTTCCCAATTTGGGGTTGGATGTCCTCTAATCCCTCACCCACTCCATCTTGCTGAGGTTGAAGATGACTTTCTCTTTGTGAGAAGACCGAGGCAACGAAGGTATTAAATAGTTCTGCCTTTTCCCTATCCCCTGTCAGCACTACCCCATCTTCTCCTCGAAGAGGCCCTATCGCCTCCTTGTTTTTCCTTTTTCTACTGACATAAGAAAAGAATCCCTTTTTATTGTTTTTAATGTCCCTGGCAAGCCTGAGATCGTTTTGTGCTTTAGCCTTGCGGACCTTTTCCCTACAGGTGTTGGCTGTTTGTTTGAATTCTTCTTTGGTGATTTCTCCCTTTTTCCACTTCTTGTGCATGTCTCTTTTGTGTCTTAGCACAGTCAGAAGTTCTTTGGACATCCATTCTGGCTTCTTTGCACTTGTCCTATTTTTTCTCTTTGTTGGCACGGATTGCAATTGCGCCTTGAGTATTTCACTCTTGAGAAACTCCCATCCATCCATAACTCCCTTGTCTTTTAGTATCTGTGTCCATGGAATGCTGCTCAGTGTTTCCTTCATTTTTTGGAAATCAGCTCTCCTAAAGTCCAAAATGCAGGTTTGACTTGTCTTAGTTTCGGCCTTCCTTTGTACCTCAAATTGCAGGAGCACGTGGTCACTTGCCCCTAAGGATCCTACCACTTCGACCGCATTGATCAGGTCCTCCGCATTTGTTAGGATGAGATCAATAGTAGCCAATCCCCTTGTTGCCTCTTCTACCTTCTGGACCATGAAATTGTCTGCAAGGCAAGCGAGGAATTTGTTGGACTTTGTACTCTTGGCCGAGTTTGTTTTCCAGCAAATATCGGGATAGTTGAAATCGCCCATGACTACTACATCTCTTCTCTGTGCCTGTTTGGTCAACTGTTGGCAGAAGACTTCATCAAGTTCTTCCTCCTGGCTTGGAGGTCTTTCAAGCTGGTTTCCCGGATTGCTGTCTTGCATCTCTTCTGTAGCATAACAGCTTTTGACATATCAGGCTACTCCGCCTCCTCTCCACTTTGTTGGGCCCTAGCCAAAGCTCATTCAATCAACGAAGTAAAATGCGTCCCATACCTGTGTCATATACAGCTCCACCACACAGCTGTATGTAAAATGTAACATGAAGGCCAACATTTTGTTGGTGACAGACACATGTACAAGTCCTCTTATGCATGTGTTTGGGGTTTTTTTTGTCATTGTGGATGTCTGTCACTGTGTGTGCAGGCAGATGACATAATTGGCCAAAATCTCAGCAAAAGATATCCTCATCTGGGTATAGGAACAGAGCCAACCCTTCTCCAATTCCTTTCTCATACATAAACACACACTCCAGATATAGAAGGACCATTCAAGAGCCCTACCACAGAAAAATTGTTGTCTCAGTAGTGTAGGTAGGAAGCTGTAATAGAGATCCACTACCTGCAGAACTCTACTCTGGCCAATATAGGTTTTCAGCCATACAGTGTGCACCTACCTTGACATTCACCATATAGAGAAAGAGCATGGTGATTCTCTGACAAGCACAATAGTCTGAATACAATCCCATTATAGATTACATTCAGAATGATCTTCCATGGACTTTTGTACTTGATCTACATAGTTATTTGAGGAGGATTCCTGCATTTCTTGCTGAATTTGTGATTTGTGGAATTTGCAGTGGATAAATCTTGAACAAACCCTCCATTTTGGCTGGATCCAGGAAAACTAGGGGCCCTTCCACACAGCCCTGTATCCCAGAATATCAAGACAGAAAACCCCACAGTTCAAAGCAAATATTGTGGGATTTCCTGCCTTGATATTCTGTGATATAAGGCTGTGTGGAAGGGCCCTATCTGCGAGAAGGTCAAAATGTTTCAGCTGCATCTTTATAAAACAGGCAGAGGGAAATAAAATCACCACATAAGCAGCTCCTCATGGAAGATAATGCATGGTGTGTTTAGCAATGTGTGGCTTCAGTCTCATTGGAGCAGTGAATCAATTGCAAGTTTTAGTCTGAACTTTAAATGGAGACCGATCTACAAGGAATGCAAAGGGATTTTGACTAAATGTTAGGGGAAAAGGTCCTCAGCTTAATTGATGTTTGGTAGGAAGACATCCCATCTTGGGAGGAAAAGGGTTCTCTTTCACTAGCAGGGTACAAACAGAGAAGAGTATTTCCTACTCTTGGCATCAATAGCCATAATATACACTCTTGTTTTGCTGATATGAGGCTAAAGTTTTTTGAAACACACCCTTTATTTTGTAGATATGAGGCTAAAGCTTCCCAATCACAGTACAAACAGCATGGCTCCATGAGCTCCATGATTTCATGCAAGCACGGTTGGTGGTCAGTAGTATTAGCTTTGGTTCCTCGACAAACCCAAGTTCATGGGCTGCTCAGCATTCCTTCAGTACTGTTTCCTGAAATGAAATAGAAATAATGGTCAGTGCAAACTGCTGAAGGGAAGGAAGAGCAGAGACTTACAGCACTATTTTCTCTGTGTGTTTGTTTAAAAGTAAATCTCACTATGTACAATGGGATTACTGACAGGGAATTGAGTGTTAGATATCAACGGATGGGAAAGCCAGTGCTACTGCTCGACAGGAGTGCTTCAAGGTTAAACATTCTTCAGCATTTCTGAAGTGCAGCCATGCCCTTGTCAAGAGAGCATAAGGAAAGAAGGTGTTGCATTTGGTGTAACAACCACAACAACAACAACAACAACAACAACAACAACAACAACATTTTTATTATGGTCCAAAGAGCCTTATTATTTATTTATTTATTTATTTATTTATTTATTACATTTCTATCCTGCCCTTCTCCCTACAAGGGGACCCAGGGTGGCCTTACATAAGCATCCAATGATGCAATCCACATATATACCAATAAAATTACAATTAAAATAATAAAATCCATTTAAAACAATAAATTCATTAACAATAAACTAGCATGCCAGTGCACCAAAGCCAAGCTGTGAGAGGCCAGTGTTTTTATTATACTGTAGCATACAAATTATACAGGTAATGGGATTGTTGTTGTTGGTGGTGTGCATTTTTTCTTATTTCAAAGCATCTATTTCCATTATCAGTCATGCCTTGTGAGCAATGAGAGGCAAACATTTGTGACCAATTCCAGGACTTATCTAAATGTGTCCCTAATAGTTGCCTACTATGGCAGAGATCATACATTTTTTAGCATAATGTTAGTATTTATTATTTAATTATTTATTTCAGACATTTATATCCCGTTCTATCTTGACCTCCGCAAAGGGACTCAGGGTGGCTAACAACAAAAGCATAAATATACATATTAAGTAAAAACAGTATAAAACATTATAAAAACATCATAAAAACATTAAAACAATTGCTTTAAATTGCCAGTATTCACCAGAAGAATATTACACAATCCCTGCACTAAATATCAGTGTGACACAATGCAAGTGGATTAATAATGCACATGGCTGACAACCCATTGTGAAAATGGGATATGCAGTGCACCAAGACAAGGGATAGAGGCAAGGCACATTCAAATGTGCAAAGAACAACTTTTGCCTACGTATGTCACTGCTGCTCATCCTTTGCTCCACAACATCTTAAAACAAATTAAGAATCATATAATCATAGAATTAGAAGAGACCACACAGATTTCAAATCCCCCTCCCCCACCACAAATGCAGGAAAGGTACAATCAAAGCACCCCTGACAAATGGCCATCCAGTCTCTTTTTGAAAGCCTCCAAAGAAAGAGCTTCCACTGTTGAAAAGCTCTTACGGTCAAAACATTCTTCCTAATGTCCAGGTGGAATCTCTTTCCCTATAATTTGACTCATAGTTCTGAGTTCTAGGATGTTATACATACCCACACACCCCAGTTTATTAACACTTCTTAAACACTTGAAAAACACAGTTGATTGATTCAGGGAGACTCCCCCTACATTCGTCATGGTGTTGCGGGAATGTTGGGTAGTTGTGTTATAGATATCAGAATTCCCTAATGATTTCATATGTATGCGTACTCTCAATGTGCATTGGTGTTATAAGAAGTGGATGTCTAAGCAAAGTATCTGAATCCCAATTAAATTACTTGTTTGTATCGAACATACTATAAATAACATTTGATGGGGAGAGGATATTTTTTTTGGGAATCTCATTAAAGTTCTCAATTCCAAAAAAAAAAAAAAAGGACTCATATTTACCGCCAGTTTAAGCAGGCCATCTTTCTCATTCTGTGAAAATTTGCTAGAACAGCTTTTCACTCGGAGAACAGCCTTTTTTACAGTTGTTGACTGATCATGAAAAAGTTTCTCCACCTCTGCATCTGAGCCAAAAAGGATTGCTTTTCCAACTACTCCAACATCAGGACACGCAGCAGAAACTAGGAGAAATAAAAATAAAAAAGCAGAGAGGATTAAAAATATACTTTGACCTTTATGGCTTACAGAAATCCAACTAAAGAGACTCACTGGATCATTAGCTGAATAACAGGTCAACATTTATTTGGTTCAATGGGTCAACTTTTGTTAGGAGTAGAAATTGTGTTGTGGCAACTTTATGTAAAAACATTGAAGTATTTACTTAATTGGGGACTGGAAACAATATGATTCACCAGATAATGCTCTGGTTTTGACCCAGTTTTGATATCATAGACTCCACAAGAAGATTGCACAGGATGCTTTTGTCATGCTGGCATTACAGTGTGTGGTGTAAAATCTTATTTAACTAAGTTAGCATGCCAGTAACAAGTACCTCACTTTCTGGAAACTATGGATATCATACAAAACCTTCAAGTGTTAAGCTGCATCTGTGGAACAGTAGCCCAAAGAAAAGAGGGTAGGGGAGGCTTTCCTGAGGCCTCACATGTGTAGACTTATAGCTAAGACAGTATTTATCATTCGCAGCTTGGAAGGAACTATTAACTAGTTATAAAACGTGATTTGTAATTAGTTCCTTTTCTCCAATAATGAAGCAATGGCTCCATCTACACTGACAATAGTTTCACTGTGCAAATCCTGGAACCAGTTTGAGTCTCAGATGATGACTACACAAACTACAGAGCACTGATACAAATAAAGCTTCAAACTGCAGTAATGGTCGGTGTAGATAAGGCTCATGGCTACACTATATTCCCATTGTAACATAGAATTTCACCCTTTTTTCAATGTATATGTTAGTACTTTATTTTTTGGTAGTTTTTATAGTTACCAGAGTGCAACCTCCCTTAATAGAGGAAGGAAAATCAAGTTGTTCAAGCATAGCATGCCTTGTGCTACTACATTCAGGACATTATCACATGAGGCTCTAAAAAGTGGTCTAGCATTGCAAGATAATTTTGGGTTTTCGCTGAAGCATACCAGAATAGCCACTCTTTTTATGCACTAATCAATTCTGCAAATTGCATTATTTTTGTAAAATAAAAGTTTCCAATGAACTCCCCACCACCACTGAACAACAGAACAACATAAGAAGTCAACTCCAATTAAAGTAATGTCAGACTATATTAATTCTATAGTGCAGATGCACCTTTAGTGTCCTTCCACAGCAGTATTACAATTGGTCCAGGGATCAACTCCATGTGATAAGTTCTGCTGCAATTGCAATTTGCTTGCCTTGTCATATAAACTTTAAAAGAATTGTTTTACTCAGCATTGAGGAACAGGAAAATAAATTGTTACTTTAAAATTGTAATGAAACCAGTAATCTTGGAACGATTACTTGAAAAACTGTTTTTTAAGAGCTGTGAAAATGATATCCTCTAAGACTGAGTGGATTTGGTGTGTCTACGGCTACCCATTCAGAATTGCTAGATTCGAATGGTGACTTGAACCCTCATCTCCTGAAGTCCTAGTTTAGCTCTCAAATTATAAAGAATGGTTTAATTTGTGCTTCTTTGGTCTGTCTTGACACCGTGAGGATGTCAATGAGGCTTACCTGAAGAAGAGTAACATGCCAGGGTAATAAGTAGAAGAGCAAGTATCCGCTTCATGATGAAGGTGAGTGACTCACAAGATACAATCAGAGTAAGTGCTGAGATGCTTAACTAAGCAGCAGGAAAGATATATATACATGGGCAGGAGAATTGCTCCACCCACACTATGACATGGGAGGACACATCACCATCTGGACAGTTATTTTTCTCCCTTATATTTTGAAATAAGGGACAAGCACATGACAGGAATCTATGTGCTTGTGAAACATTATGCATCTGAGAATAGAATTTGAAGATCGTGAAGACTGATGTCATTATTTCAAAAGTAGAGGCAGTCCTCAAGTTACGAACAAGATAGATTCTGCAGGTTTGTTCTGAAGTGAATGTATTTGTAAATTGAAACAGGTACATTTTAAAGTGTAACTCCAGCCATACACGCTTTCTGTCCGTGTGACACTTGGATTCTGAAAAGTTTGGTTTGTTGTGGAAACAAAGATTGGTGATAAAGCTTCAACTGAGACCACCACCCCCCCCCCCCCCCCCCCGGTGATAACTCCTCCAGGAGTGCATTTCCCTTCCCAAGGGTATATTTTTTCCACTTCCTGTTGTCTCACCCCCGTTCTTAACTATGAGTCATTTGGAAGTCAGATGTTTGTAGCTCACAGTGAAGGTTAGCACAGTTTATCCTACAAGAAATATCCTTGAGAAATAAAAATATATAATTGGGTAAATGAACTGCTGGAACTAGAACCCACCTGAGTTCTCTGTTGGCATGTATGCAAAAGGTACATTAGAGTTTCAGAGGAATGGAGAGAGATAATGGGGTATCTCGGTGTGTGTAAAGTACAAATGTGTGTGAATGGAGTTGACAGTGGAAGCAGCCATGTCCACTCTTTGTTTCAGCTTCAGCCATAGTTGGACTGTAGCTTCCCACAATCTTCCAAGGAGCCTTGGGCAATGGCAGGCAGCCAGAGAAAAGAAAAGTGAGAGAAAAAAGAGAGCAGAAAGAGCCTCATAAATAACAATACACAAAATGCAGCACACGAACACTCTAGGGCACAAGGGAGCAAATGCAGTGTATCTATGAGTGGCATTGCCAAAACACCATGATGGGGAAAAAGAAATACGAGGGTTATCCAAAAAGTAAGGTTACAACTTACATGGATTGTGGCATAGATATTACATTATTTTTCCACATAATCACCACTCAATTCAATACATTTTTGTCATCTGTGGGATGTGTCATAAAAGTTTCCCTCTGCCTGTTTCAGCCAGTGTGTCACTTCGATTTTCAACTCGTCATCAACAGAAAAGTGTTTTCCACCAAGGTGTTCCTTCAGCTTTTAGTGAACAGATGATAGTCACTAGGTGTGATATCGGGCTGTGAGAGGGGTGGCTTGAAACATGCCAACAAAATGAAGTCAATAACTCTTATGTTGCATGAGCATTTTCATGAAGGAGACAGACTCCCTCTGTCAGCATCCCACTACATTTGTTTTGGATGGTTCTGCCAAGTTTCTTCATGGCCTCACAATATATTCCATACTTATTTTGTCACATGGTGCCTTGACATTACATCCTCTCCATAAACTAACACAATTTCACAATGAATTGCAGCAGCTTTCATGCCATTAGCATTTAGGTAGCGTATTACAGCGTGAACTTCACACTTGGAGGGAAACGGAATGAGGATGTTCATCTCTAATCTTCACCACAATGCCAGTTGATGAGCTACTGACAACTGGCACCCAATGGGTGAGGCCCAGAAAGCTCTATGATGGGTTCACCATGAGCCTCACTTGAACATACTGTAAAATCCAGAATGATCTGGATTGGGGGGAGGGTGGCACTAGAAAACACATACCCCAAATGCATGCTGCAACTGACATCCACATGGGAAGCACATGTTTAAAAATATCAGGAGAAAGCTCGAAATCGGTGATAAAAGGCAGTGTAGCTGATCAATACATAAAGGTTGCAGAGCAGAACTTCAGAAGGAACATGTGCAGAACTTGTGCAAATAGTGCCACCTCTAGAATATTCACATAAAGGAATTCAATATGGCACTCTCAGGAAGATAAACAAACACCTTTTTCCTACCGAAGAAGAAATCACTTCCACCTTTTTGTTTTGTGGTTGGAAGATGAGCTCCATTGCTGATTCGCATCTGATCGGTTGCTACAGTTCTGCATATTTCTCTCAACGGGATAAGAAAAATGATGTCATTCTGTTGGATCAACTCAACATGAGGGGAGCTTTGTGGGCACAGTAAGAGCTGTTTCATGGTTCTCAGGGTGCTTGCAGAGTGGAACTCTGTTTCTTTAATTCACATTCTGCTCCAGATTTTATGGCTGTGTAGAAGCAACCAAAGGGTCACCATATGTGGAGAACAACTTGAAGGCACACCTCTGTAACATTTGTGGGGTACTGTATATTTCCAGAACAGCTATCAAACCATGGCTTTGTAGAAATGTTGCACTAACTGCAGAAATTCCACATGTCTCTTTGTGGTTCCTTTTGTTTGGATAGCCAGAACATGGACATTTCAAATCATTTCCCTCTCCTGGAATATTGCTCATTGTTTGGAACTGATACCACCATATCAATTTCCTGGAATTTTCTTATGTAAATATGAATAGGAATTTGTCCATGTGTCATGTTTCATGACCAATCATTTCAATTTATCCTTTTCTTAAATTTGCTGTTTGACCAGAAATAGAATTAATACAATGTTGAAAATAAATGTTCATTTCTGAGATATCTCTTTGTTATTGGCACTCTCCCTGTCTTTTGCAATAAAGAATACATATCTATGAAATATCTCTGTCTTCCCTGTTCGAATTTGTGTTTGAACAAAGAAGTCTTTTCAAAAAGAAAAATCTCACTTGTCTAGTTTTTCAAGGCATTATCCATATTTTTATTTTTCAAATTATCTATCTTCAAACTCTTTAAATGTCTTCCCTTTCCTCATGGTTCAAGGATATTCATGTTTCAGGCATTTATTAGCTATTATTTACCCTTTGTCAGTAGAACAAATTAGATATCTGGCAATCTTGTGCATATGTTCAATGTATTAACTTATGAATACTTCAATAAACAAGGGACAGTGATGCTAACTTCCCCCAAGAAAATTCCCCGCGAGAGCTACGTGCCTCGTAACCTTACTTTCCAGATAACCCTCGTAGGATTTTTAAAAATCTTAAACCGTGGGGGGTGAGGTGGGATAATATCTTTAAAAGATTTGCCTCTGTTATCTTTCCAGGGCATTTGGCCCTTATATTTGTTGAAGCATTCATAGCACACCCTATATCTGAGGAATCCAGAATGGCAAGCTATGGCAAACAGCTCCATGGGGTGATTTCCTCTTTATGGCTATGATTAGATATCTGGAGATCTTGTGCATATGTTCAGTGTATAAACCCTACATTAATAGGAGTATAGTATTTACATCAAAGGGAGTCATAGTCCCACTCTATATTGCTTTGGTCAGTTCTATCTGGAATCCAGAATGGCAAGCTATGGCAAACAGCTCCATGGGGTGATTTCCTCTTTATGGCTACACCAGGGGCGGCTCAACCCATTATGCAAAGTATGCATTTGCAGTATAGAATTAAGATTGCCGCATTCTGCACACTGCACTTACTTATAATCGGGCATACCTCCTGCCACATCAGCACTTTTAATCTTGTACCCATTATAATAATATAGTTGATTTTGCCCAGGGCGCTCTTGAGGCACTCTTGGGGAAAAAAAGACTTTGCCTTATGCGAGTTGTAGTTACTGGGATGTATAGTTCACCTAAAATCAATGAGCATTCTGAACTCCACCAATGATGGAATTGTACCAAATATGGCACACAGAACTCCCATGACAAACAGAAAATATATATCAGTGATTGGTTGGGGGGGGGGGGCGCCAAAATACTGTTTGCTTACCATTGAAAATTACCTAGGGTCGCCTCTGGGCTACACCTACAGTTTCTGCTAGTTGCATTATTTTGGAGCCATAGAGAAGAAGAACTAAACAGGTTCCTGGGCCATCTTAACAGTATCCACTCAAACATCCAATTCACCATGGAAAAAGGAAATGAAGGAAGACTGCCTTTTCTAGATGTCCTAGTCATCCATAAACTAGATCAACAATTGGGTCACACCGTTTACAGAAAACCCACATACACAGATAGATATATACATAAAACCTCCAACCATCACCCAAGTCAAAAAAGAAGCACCATTAAAACCTTGGCAGACCGTGCAAAAAGAATCTGCGAACCCCACCTCCTCCAAGATGAACTGAACCACCTCAACTGGGCTCTACAGGCCAATGGATACTCCGCCTCAGACACCAGAAGAGCTGCAAGACCAAGAACAAGCCACAAGAGTAATGACGAAGATCCACCCAGAGGAAAAGTGCCATACATCAAGGGAACCACTGACCGCATAGGGAAGCTGATGAGGAAACACAACATACAAACTATCTACAGACCCACCAAGAAAATCCAACAAATGCTACGTTCAGCAAAGGACAAGAGGGATCCTCTCACTTCTGCAGGAGTCTACCGTATACCATGCAGTTGTGGACAAGTCTACATAGGGACCACCAAACGCAGCATTGCCCAAACACAAGTCAAGGAACATGAAAAGCACTGCGGACTACTTCACCCAGAGAAGTCAGTCAGAGCAGAACACCTGATGAACCAACTTAGACACAGCATATTATTGGAGAACACAGAAATGCTGGACGACTCTAACAGCCACCATGTCAGACTACACAGAGAAGCCATTGAAATCCACAAGCATGTGGACAATTTCAACAGAAAGGAGGAAACCATGAAAATGAACAAAATCTGGCTACCAGTATTAAAAAAAACTCTAAAATTACAACAGTAAAACAACAGAGAGGTAACAATCAAGGACATCTAATCACCTCTCAACAAAAGATTCCCCCAGGCACTGCCATTCCATCAAATACTAATCAGGGTGGTCAGCTGAAACATTCACACCTAGCTCCAACAGACAAAATCTCTTTGTCCCACCCTGGTCATTCCACAGATATATAAACCCATTTTCCTACAGACCTCACTACCTCTGAGGATGTTTGCCATAGATGCAGGCGAAACATCAGGAGAGAATGCCTCAACATGGCCATATAGCCCGAAAAAACCTACAACAACCCTGCATTATTTTGCTTTACTTACATCTCCAACATGTAAAAGAAAATACAAGAGGGAGATTAAATGTCCAACAGACAGGAGTGATTTTCTTTGTTTTCTTTGACATTGCTTTGCTATGAGTTTTACAATACATCCTGCAACCTCATAAGATGAAAGCAGAGAAACATTTCCTCCCCGCTTCTGTGTGATGCTGGCACAGAGCACCTCCCCCCCGCCCACCATATGATGAATGGTTACTTCTGGAGGGACTCTGTGGGGCTACATGCTGGCAGCATTGTTTTTAGCTGTCTCCTGCCATGCATTGCTGTATCCCAGTCTGTGTATATGTGTTTTGGGTGTGTGTGTGTGTGTGGTTTTGCACATGCGGTGTAATGTATTATTTATTTTTTGGAATTTTAAGTCTCTTCTGCTGTGTTTTTCGGTTTTATGAGTGATGGTCACTCTTGGCCTGATAGGTGTATTGTGTCCAAATTTGGTGTCAATTTGTCCTATGGTTTTTGAATTATGTTAATCCCACAAACTAACATTACATTTTTATTTATATAGATTTATTATACTAGGGGAGCTGGGGGGACAAGGGAAGATTTGGGGATAATAGATTAGTTATTGGTTAGTTGCATCTTTACAAATGTCTAATATGTCGCAATGAGAAAACAAAGAGGGTGAGGGTTGTTGTGGTATGGGGAATTCTTTTATAAAATGATCATTGTTACAACTAAGTATTCCTTTCTATTTCTTTAACACATATTTAATAAAATATTGAGGATTCTAACAATTTTAATTTTAAGTCCATTGCTTGTATCTTCTTATGTCGTCTCACATTGTGTCCTGATTTTCACATATTCTTTTCCTGTTCTTCTTCAGTGGAAACTGATTTTCATTTTTCATAACAGATAATTTCACATTAAATATATTCTTAAATTATTTATTATTAATATCTACAAAGGAAGTTCTACAATTTTCATTTAGATTGTTAGTAGGTTAATATTTATATCATTTTATCATCATCATGCTGTCTCTCTGTATTACATCAAATATATTTTCTTTCTACATCTCTTCTGGTTTAACCATAATCGGTATGATAATATTCTGATAGTGCATTTTAAGAACTTTCCCTCATAGCTCCTGAGGGCCCTATCTCCCAAACTTCTCTTTCTCAAGGTTTTGTTCCCACTAGCCCATTCAGCATTTGCCTCCAGAATCTTTCACAGGTGTTTCTCCACTTCTGGTTCCTGTTCTTCATTTCTGCAATCCTAATCCACACCTTTCCCAGATTTTGGACATTTCTGGAATAATTAGAATTAATTCTGTGAACATAAACCAGATGTTTCTCAATTTCTTGGGGCTATGTGGTAAGCAATTCTGCAAATGCTTCTACTACTGGCAATGTTCAATTTTCTATCTCTTCTGGGTTGCCTCTCGGTTTCATTGCATATTGTCTTTGCAGATAGTCCAGATGTTGTATTTGGTTTATTTCATCTAGAAGTTGCTCTCATACTGTTGTTGTTTTCCTTCTGCTTCCTTTAATTTTTAATGTTGGTCTTGTTTTGCTTTCCATTCCCTCTGCCATTAATTTCACTTCACTCATTTCTTTTTACGTTTCATGATGTGAGGCATTCAAATGGTCAAATGTATTTGTAAGACCTGCTAGGTTATTTGAAATGTCAGTTGAAATGTTCTCAAGTCCATCCAATATTTTGTTAGTTTTGCCTATATTTTCTGATATAATTTTCAGTTGTGTCATCATTGATTTTGTAAAGTCTTCGTCTTTCCTCTGTTGCATCATCATATTTCTTCAATTGTCTTATTTCTTTCTTAATTCTTTCTTGCTGTGCTATTTATGTATTTATTTATTTAGAGCATTTGTATCCCATCCTTCTCAATCCCTGAAGGGAGACTCAGGATGGCTTACAATTGGCAGTCCTTAGATGCCGACAAAGAAACAGAGCACAACAACTAACATGAACAAATCAACAGCAATAAAAATACATTAAAAAATATTGGCCCTTAACATATTAACACAACCAAGTCTGAGTCTGCAAATCTAAATCATAGTCCAGAGTTTCAGTCCAAGGTCTCTTAATTAACAATTCTCATGAGTCATTACAGATGTTGCTCAGCCAGCTGCCCAAATGCTTGGTCCCAAAGCCAGGACTTGAGTTTCTTCCTGAAGGAGAGGAGAGAAGAAGTCGCCCTGATTTCACTGGGGAGTGCATTCCACAGATGGGGGGGGGGGGCGCAACTGAGAAGGCCCTGTCTCTCATCCTCACCAATCACGCTTGCAAGGGATTGAGAGCAGAGCCTCCCCCGACGATTGTAAACTCTAAGGTGGATCATAGAGGGAGATATGTTCGCACAAATACTAAGAATGCATTGCATCATTGACCAGAGATTAAAGTAAATTGAGTGTTAAAATGAGTAGCAAACTCTCCTACAGATCTGTCTGGTGAAAGGTAACTAGTGTCTCTGGGTTCAGCTGGTAAAGATAGAAATCAACAAAATTGTATTTAATTCTATTCATACAGATGTTATTACTTCTTATTTCATAATCTCACTTTCTAAGATTCGAATAATTTCTTTCAGGAAAAGTGGTGGATTGATGACCCGGACAGTTGACATGATTGCTCCAAAGTGTTCCTTCTCATGAAGTGGAGCTAAACCAGCCCCTTTGGTTCACTATGAAATGCATGAGACAGGGACTAGAGCAACAGTGGTCGAGAACTCAGAGTGATTCCACCCGAAAACAATGATAGCTCATTTAGCAGTGGGAGCTCTTCCAGCAGGTCATTCCACAGTCTTTGGGCAGCCAATGAAAAGGCCCTTTGGGTGTTGGTCACCAGTTGAGTTCTGGCTGGCTGGATCAGATGCCACATCAGGCGGATTGTATGGGAAAAGGCGATCAAACCATGTAAAGCCTAAGGAATTGTGAATAAACTGAGAGTGGATGCTGAGAGACTGATGACATATCATTAAACTTAGTCATGAAAATATTTAACTGGTTACATTCATCATATTTCAAGGCACCCATTAGGGAGCTTGCAAACATGGGTTCCTACTTCATGCAGAACTTTTCTGTTTGCATAACAGTGTTCCTGTCCAACCCCCTGATATGCAGAAACGCGCAATGAATACACCCCGACAGATTGTCATTTAGCCTCTGCTTTCAAAATCTCCAGAGAATGAGACTCTACTATGCTCCGAGGCAGCATATTCCACTGCTGAACAGCTCTTATCATCAAGAAGTTCTTCCTAATGTTTAAGTAGCATCTCTTTTCCTGCAATTTGATTCATTGTTCTGTGTCCTAGGATCTCATCACAAAGGGCAGATTTCCGTGGCATATACCAGTTCCACCCTACTTCGCCCATGGAGTCCACTGGCTCCCCTCAGATGACACGGGCGGGCTCCGTGGGTGAAGTAGGGCAGAGCTGGTGCATGCCACTGCCACGGCAACAGGGAAGCCTTTCTGTGTTGCCAATGGAATCCATGGGGGGAAGTCACCCAATCGATGCTTCTCCCCATGTGATTGTCCTCAACTGGAGCTGGGCGATGTGGGGGCTGGGATCCTTATGCCCTCCAAAGACATCCAATGTTTCCAGTGGCTGTGTGACAAGGTATAAAGTTTCTTGAACAGTAGAAAACAAGCCTACTTCATCTAAGTTTTACATCCTTTTAAATATTGAGACATAGTTCTCATGTCCCTTCTCAGCTCTTCCTTTTCTCCAATCTAAACATACCCAGCTCTCCTAAGTTGCTCTTCATACGGCTTAGCTTCCAAACCTTTGACCATTTTGGTTGCCCTTTTCTAGATGTTCCAGCTTGTCAATATTCTTCTTGAACTGCTCAGAAATGGACATAGTCTTCCAGATGAGAACTGACCAAAGCAATATACAGTGGGACTATGATTCCCTTTGATGTAAATACTATACTCCTATTGATGCAGGGTTTATACACTGAACATATGCACAAGATCACCAGGTATCCAATCTGTTCTATCAACAAAGGGTAAACAATATCTAATAAATGCCTGTAACATATAAATGTCCTTGAACTATGAGGAAAAGGAAAACATTTAAAGAGTTTTAAGAAAGATAATTTGAAAAAAAATTAAAAGTATAGATAATGGCTTGAAAAACTAGACAAGTGGGATTTTTCTTTTTGAAAAGACTTCTTTGTTCAAATACAGATTTGAACAGGGAAGACAGAGATATTTCATAGATATGTATTTCTTTATTGCAAAAGACAGGGACGTGTCAATACCAAAGAGATATCTCAGAAATGAACATTAATTTTCCAGATTGTATTAATTCAAATTTTGATCAAACTGCAAATTTAAGAAAAGGATAAATTGAAATGACTGGTCATAAAACATGACACATGGAAAAATTCCTATTCATATTAAAGAAGAAAATTCCAGGATATTGATATGCTTGTATCAGTTCCAAACAATGGCCAATATTCAAGGAGAGGGAAATGGTATGGCATGTCCATGTTCTGGCTTTCCAAACAAATGGAACCACAAAGAAATATGTGGAATTTCTGTAGTAAGTGCAACATTTCTACAATGCATGGTTTAATAGCTATTCTGGAAATAAACAGTCCCCCACAAATGTTACTGTGGTGTGCCTCAAGTAGTTCCCCACTTATGGTGACCCTATGGTTGCTTCTACACAGCCATGAAATCTGGATCAAAATGTGGATTACAGAAATCGAGTTCCACTCCGGAGTGTCTCTACAAGCACCCTGAAAATCATGAAACAGCTCTTGCCATGCCCACAAACTCCCCTCATGTTGAATTGATCCAACAGAATGACATCATTTTTCTTATCCCGTTGAGAGAAATATGCAGAACTGTAGCAACCGATCAGATGAGAATCAGCAATGGAGCTCATCTTCCCACCACAAAACAAAAAAGGTGGAAGCAATTTCTTCTTGGGCAGGAAAAATGTGTTTGTTTATCTTCCTGAGAGTGCCATATTGAGTTCCTTTATGTGAATATTCTAGAGGTGGCACTAGTTCTGGACATGTTCCTCCTGAATTTCTACTCTGCAACTTCTATGCATTGATCAGGTACACTGCATATTACTGCTGATTTCAGACTTTCTCCTGATGTTTTTAAACACATGCTTTTTGTGTGAATGTGAGTTACAGCATGCATTTGGAGTATGCGTTCTTTAGCCCGCCCCCCCCCCCCCAATCCACATTATTCTGGATTTTACATCATGTGCAAATGGGGCCCATAGAGCTTTCTAGGCCTAATCCATTGGGTTCCTGTTTTCCTGTTAATTTCCCCACCCATGTCCCCGTGATGGAAACAACTTCATTTATGATATGGGAAGGGGGGGGGGGGGAATAACCAATGAAAATGGGGAAATGGTTTTCTTCCTTTAATTCCCTTCTCTCTCTATCGCCCCCTTGTGGCCTTCACCCAGATAATGGAACATTACCTTAATTTGTTCATAGATGTGAACCTAATCACAGTCCAGCTTGATCACACTAGAGAAAAAATCCACTTAAAATCTGGTTTCTGCCTCCTTCAGAATTCTGGGGTTTGTAGTTTAGAGAGGGGCCTTTAACAGCCTCACTAAACTACACACCCCAGAATTCTGCAAGAAGAAGACACCAGATTTTGAGTGGATTTTTTTCTCTAGCGTGATAAAGTGTACTACATTTTTATTGAAACAAGCCAAGACTGAAACAGGGTTTCTGATCTTGGTCTTTCTTTAAACTAAACCAACCACAGTTCTTGATTTAAATGAAACAAACTGTAATTGGTTTCAGTCCTCAAGAGTGTCTTCTATCTTATGGCCATGCAGAAGGAGGAAAAGAGAAACCCACCTCCCAGATTTTCCTAGGAGGAATTCCATAAGTCACATTTCACAAAGGTACCTTTTCCAAGGTCTGCACAGCAATTTTTTTCAGTTCAAACTCAAGCCTTTAAGATAAATCTGTGTTCTTGAGGGTAACACTTTCACATAACAGAAAAGATACTTGAACAACACAAAAGGGGGCAATGGAGGTGGCATTTGTGTGGTATTCTCCCTTAAGAAGGAGTCCAGGGAGACAGATGCAAAGGAAGCTACCCGACCTGTTAGTTCCAGTGGAGGGAGGAGTCAGCTTTTCTGTCCCCTGTATATATTGGGGCCGTGTGCCTGAGAGTCCAAAGAAATCTCCAAGCCTTTTCTTGCTGTAAGAAGATAGGGAGCATTTCGCCTGACAGACATGAAGTCAACACTGATTGTTCTGCTTCTTGTTCTGGCAACTTACTATAACTCTGGTAAGTATTGATGCTGCTACTGTTGCTCCTGCTCCTTTAGCCTAAAAAAGATGGTAGAATAAAATTGAAACAAATCAGTTTAGTTTGGGATCAAAGCCACTCTGGGAGAAATCTAGAGTAGATATAGTACTTGGGGAGGGTGAATCCTAGGGACACAACAGACTTGTCTGTTGAACAACCTCATTAGCAGAAGTAGAAAGATATTCAAATAAATCAAGTTACCAATGTATTATTATTATTATTATTATTATTATTATTATTATTTTGTACCCCACCTCCGCCTCCATCTCCCCGAAGGGACTTGGGGTGGCTTACATACAGCACAATGTGCCTGGGACAATGCATAAAATCACTAGCAATATAAATCAATGATTTAAACAAAACAGCCTCCAATAACCTCTGGTGAGAACTATCGCAGAAACAGGGGAATTGGATTGTGCAGGTTGTAGCTCATGGACTAGGGCATGGGAGGAAAGTGCAGTGCTTATTTATTTATTTAGGGCTTTTATATCCCGTCCTTTCTCAACCTCTGCAGAGAGACTCAGGACGGCTAACAAAGTGGCACCCCATGGTACCCACATCATAAATATACAATTAACAACAATGTAATAATAACAATATAAAACGGTATAAACTGTATAAAACCAAATGAATAATATAAAAACAATATAAAAACAGACAACAAATAGTCAGCGATCACCGATTTAAATCATTATCCAAGGGCAGTTCATCAGTTCTAAATAAGTCAACACGTCAGTAGGTCAACCTATTCTCCAAAAGCCTGATCCCATAGCCAGGATTTTACTTGTTTCTGGAAAGTCAAGAGGGATGCAACAGATCTAATTTCACTCAGGAGGGAGTTCCATACCCGGGGGCTACCACAGAAAAGTCCCTGTCCCTTGTCCCTGCCAGATGCGATTGTGACAATGGGGGGGGGGGCAATGAGTAGCGTCTCTTCAGATGATCTTAGGGCCCTAGGTGGATCATAGCGGGAGATACATTCGGACAAGTAAACCGGGCCAGAACCGTTAAGGGCTTTATAGGTCAAAGCCAACACTTTGAATTGTGCTTGGAAGATGATAGGCAGCCAGCAGAGCTGGCGTAACAAGGGTGTTGTGTGCTCCCTGTACCCAGCCCCAGTGAGCAGCCTGGCTGCCGAACATTGGACTAGTTGAAGCTTCCGGGCAGTCTTCAGAGGCAACCCCACGTATAGTGTGTTGCAGTAGTCTATTCAGGATGTAATAAGAGCATGGGCCACCATGGCCAAGTCAGGCTTCCCAAGGTATGGACGCAGTTGGCACATAAGTTTTAACTGCGCAAAACCTCTCCCAGCCACCACCGAGACCTGGAGTTCCAGGCTCAGCGATGAGTCCAGGATCACTCCCACTGTGAACCTATGCCTTCAGGGGGAATGTAACCCAGTCAAGCATAGGCTGTAGCTCTATGCCCTGTTTGGCCTTGAGACTGACCAGTAGGACCTCTGTCTTGTCTGGATTAAGTTTCAATTTATTCGCTCTCATCCAGTCCGTTACAGCTGCCAAGCACTAGTTCAGGACATGAGCAGCCTCCTTAGTAGCAGGTGGAAAGGAGTGACAGAGCTGGATATCATCTGTGTACAGATGACACCGCACCCTGAAACTCTAGCTGATCTCCCCCAGCAGCTTCATATAGATGTTAAACAACATAGGGGACAATACTGAACCCTGCAGGACTCCACAGTACAATGGCCGTGGGGTCGAGCAGGTGTCCCCTAGCAACACCTTCTGAGAGTGACCCTGGAGGAAAGACTGGAGCCACTGTAAAACAGTACCCCCAAGGCCCATTCCTGCGAGGCATCCCAGGAGGATACAATGGTCGACGGTATCGAAGGCCGCTGAGAGGTCCAGCAGAACCAACAGGGACACACTCCCCCTGCCGAGCTCCTGCCATAGATCATCCACTAAGGCAACCAAGGCTGTCTCAGTACCATATCCCAGCCTAAAGCCAGACTGCACCGGATCTAGATAAGTCTTCCAAGAATACTTAGATTTGTGAGGCCACCACACATTCCAGGACTTTGCTCAAGAAGGGGAAATTGGAAACAGGCTGAAAGTTGTCAAATTGAGTGGGGTCCAGTGGTGGTTTTATTATACCTTGTTTTAAGCTCGCTGGAATCTTGCCTTCCCGCAGGGAGGCATTAACCACCACCTTCCCCCACTCAGCCAATCCCCCTCTGGCCTCCTTTAGAAGCCAGGATGGGCAGGGGTCTAGGATGCATGTGGTTGCTCTCGCTCCTCCAAGAATCCTGTCAACATCCTCAAGCTGAACCAATTGAAATGAATCCATCAAAACTGGACAAGCAGGTGCTCTCATTACATCCTGAGACTGCAGTTAACATGGTGTCACAGCCTGAGTGGATCGAAGCAACTTTGTCTGCAAAGAACTGAGCAAATGCTTCACAGCGCACTGCTGAGTTGACAGGGCACCCGTCTTGTGAAGCGGGGTTCAACAACCCTCTGACCAGAGTGTCAACAGGATCACCTACTGAGGTGGCGGGAAATTCCCCAAGAGCCACCAGGAATCCATCTGGATCCATAAGCCTCCTGGAGTGGACCATCTTAATGGGTCCTCCACCCCTGAAGAGGTTAGGGGGTGCAGTGAGTCTAAACCTGATCAGGTGGTGGTCAGTCCATGGCAATGGAGCGATCGTCAGCTCCTTGACACTGCCACCTTCATCCCATTCCTGGCAGAAAACCAAGTCTAATGTGTGTCCAGCACTGTGGGTAGGACCAGTTACTAGTTGGGACAGCCCCATAATAATAATAATAATAATAATAATAATAATAATAATAATAACTTTATTTCTATACTGCCCTATCTCCCTGAGGGGACTCAGGGCGGTTTACAACAGAAAATTGGCAAACATTCAGTGCCAGCATAACATAACAAACAAATTAAATAATAAACAATAAAATAAACAACATCAGGTGTACTTATAGAACAACTAAAAAATAACAAACTTAGACATTTAAATATATAAATCAAGCATTTAGAACATGTTTACTACTAGATGTAATAATAGCAGACACTCATAACATTAAAAGTAAAAGGGCATTTACAAGTCAACAGGGCTGAGGTGGTGTCCAAGTCAGAGTGATTAAGGTGCTGGCTGAAGAAAATTATTATAGTACCTATAGGGGTCTAGTTACCATCCCCCCCCCCACACACACACACCCACCTCCCCATAATATCCACCCCCATTCTTTATGCCCTCCCAGAAATTCCCAGATCCTCACAATTAAGGAGTCCTCTGAATACTGTTTAAGGACAGGATTGCAACCCAGCTCTTCATGGGGGGGGGGGGGGGGGGAGGTATAAACTGTGGTATGAGGTTCTTTGGGAGGCAGATGGGCGGGGGGGGGGGGAGGGTGTTTTCCTCGTGATGTCTCTATCCATGTTGGTAAAAGTCCTATAGTGCCAAGACCTTATTGGTTGGCTTAACATAATTGGATTGCAAAGCAGGCTCTGGGTCTAGTGCTGGCTGTTTTATCTGAGGCTGGTGTCAGGTGAGATGGCACAACTGTGGGGGCCACTCCCAGTATGTTTGGCCCCAGGCAGGAGTTCTAATGTAGAATTCTTACCCTCTGGCCGTTTCTGCCTCTCAGCAAAGCAGGTTCACTAAAAGAGTTCCTCCTTCTTCCCAACTGCTCTAAATCAGCTCTCATTCCCTTGGAGGGTGTATTTAGATGAAAGAAAGAAACTAACAGTGTAGAAGACTTCTTCTTCAATAATGTCCCATGTTTCCTCATTGAACAGTTAACCCAGTTAACCAAATGTCCCAATAGGGATCTGCAGTCTTGGTGTAATTCTACCACTTCAATCACTGTCATGCAGATGAGATATGGCATAGAACTATGACCTCAAATTTGCTTTCATTGAGGGCCAAACAGCCTTATGGCTGCATTCAAAGCACCACTTAACTCATGGACAGAGAATCCATGGCTACGTGGGGTTTTTTTTCATAGTTGTCGGTGCTCTTTACTTTTTATCCAATTGTTATTGAATGACAACTCCCTTCACTTTTGATTATCTACCATGTGAACTGGGGATAAGTGGGATTGCACTTGTGGGTCTGAGGTTGGGGAAAGGTTAAAGGACATTTTAAAGGTCAGACATCCTATCCAGAAGCCTTGTATCTAAATTCAAACCCCACTATCCTGACTGAACAGAACAAACTGCAGCCTTGCAGCAGTTACTGTCTCATAACTCCCATCAGCTCCAGTAATAATGTTTAATGATGAGGAATACGGCATCTGGAGGGCCACATACTAAAATGAGATGGTGAGGCTTGAGTTTGACACAGGTGACATAGAACAAGGTCCCAAAATTAAAAGAGATGCAGGTGAAGTAAGTACCAAAACAAGTGGATTTCATAAGGTCGTATAATTTTTAATTGGCTGTAGTGATTATATGAACCAGCGTGATTCTAGTGGTTCAAGGACTAGACCAGGACCCAGAAGATCAGAGTTCAAATTCTGTTTGGCCACAGAAACACATGCTCTCAACCTCAGAAAAAAGCAACAGCAAATCTCCTCTGAAGAAATCTTGCCAGGAAAACCTCATGATAGGTTTGCCCTGGGGTTGCTATAAGACACAAATGGCATGAAGGCACCTAATAACAACAAAGTGTTTGTATCATTTTATATTCTGTACAACTGCAGGAAGACATTCCAAATAAAATATATCACGGTATTTTAGTAGAATAAAATACAATACAATGGTACATGTATAGATAGAACAGTGTAATGTAGCAATGATCCGGTGGGTAATCTGAGTATCAGACTAAAAGAGTCCCCAGAATCCAATGCAGGAAAATAGTGGTTGCATCTGAACTCCTTTTAGTTCAAAGCGTTCCTATAGTAAATCCAAGTACTGCTGTCAATAAGTATTATTTGATCAATTAACTTACATTCTTTTAATAACTATTATTGTCATTGTTTTGAAAATATAAAATATGTTCTGTGTAATATACTCACTTTTTATGTCTCCCTGTCCTTTTCTTATCTTAATCCAGGTGCACTTGCCTGCGAAGTTATCGACAAGTTTAAAAATATAATTCTGTTTCAATCAAATGATGCACTGAAAAAAGCACTTTCCGTTTACTCATCTGACCCCGATGCCTTGAATGCTGCAGTTAAGACAAAGGGCTGTATGAATTCATTACCATTCTTGGATAAAATGGCTCTGTTGACCGCAGTGGTAATGTCTTTTTTCTCTGTTTGTTTGTTTCTCTGTCTTTTCCCTCAAAAGAACTTGAATCACAAATCACTTCTTCTAACATGTTAAAGCAAGTATTACTGAATAAGGAAAACAGATTTTAGCATCCCAATGAATTGAAAACATGTCTTCTAGCTGCCAGAAAAAGGGATTTACAAGCCTTTGTTCCCCAAGTGCTGCATTAAATGTTGCTGGGAGCTTTGGATATGCACACATGGGCTTCTGTGTGGTCAGACAAGGTTGGAGACGAGTCTTTTAACTTTTCCTCATTCACAAACATTCTGTTAAATATTGTGGGATAGGCAGAGAAGGCAGATTCAGGATCCCAAAGGGAGCAAGAGTCAGGATGAATGCCTCAGTTTGGATGCTTTCATTAATGACAATGAAACAGCAATGTCAGCATATCTCTGGGTTATGGCAGCAGCCTCCTCCGTATCCTCCAATCTTCTGCTGGCACCACTACGTTGGCACTATTGTTAAGTGATAGACTACTAAATACTGTTTTGCCTTATTCTACATGGAAGCAATGATGTAACAGGAAAATGAGTTACTGCTGAGCACTGACTTAGTAATATCTGAAGAGCCCTAAACAGAACACATACAGAGCACAACAGACTAAGTTCAAGGACATCACATTCATGCCAGACAGCTCTTCAGCAAATAGCCATGAGATTGCAAGGCATAACCCATGAAGAGTGTATCCATATCCAGGCAGGCAGAATAGTAGGCTAGGAATTAAATTTGGAATCCCTGTCCACAGTCTTGTGACCTGAACCTGTATCATTGCCTTGAATCCTTGCTGCAAGAAAAGTGGGATTCTAAACAAATATTGATAGTTTAGAGGGATTCTTGTGCTTCATGCTGATTTTTTCTCTCTGTTCATTTCATTTTAGGCAAAAGCATGGATGGCTTGCTGATCTGCGGAAGCTGGCAGATAATGCTGTCTGAGTGACACATCCATTCACTTCCTGCGTTCACCCTCATCTTCCTATAGAAGACATTACTGAGGGAAGCCTCCTACAAAATATGTGAATCATTCCTACTCTTTGATTCATTAAATTTACTGATTGTCTCATGTCTCCATGAATGACATATGTTCTATCAGCTTTCTTAATACATTCCAGGAAAACAGATATCACATTTGGTTGCAAGTAGCCTCTGTCAATTCCTTTTCAGTTTACACGTGATGCTACATAGTTGGTGATACCTGAGAGTTTTGTTCTCAGCATAATTTAGTTTTACAGACTATGGTTTATCTGTTCACCAGAGATGAAAGTAAAACTAGTGTAAAGATGAGCATCATCTTCTCTTACAGACCTATCCGGAAAATGAGGTCGTATTTCAGTTGGTAAAGAATTTGATTAAGTAATTGCACCTTCCTATAGTCTACTCACATAGATATTAGTATTTCTTGTTTTATAGTCTAACTTTCTAGTATTAAAATCATTTTCTCAGTAACACTGGTGATATAATAGGGCTTCACAATGGAGGCATTTCAACACCTCTCCTTTTGAGGCAATTGATACTATTACCAAAAATCCAAAGAGAAAGTCATGATTTTGTGAAGTGACACCTCTAGCAAGTTACTCTGCTATACACCCATGATTCTGGAGATGAAATAGAAGAAAACATATAAATGTTCACTGTGTATTGTAATCCAGTGTTATGAACTCATCAAACATTACAAGTTGATTGATTTAATCAACATTAGGAAATCTGCTAGGGTTATACCAATTGACCTATTTATTGTTAGTTTTCAACCCCTATATGGCTTCTAGAACACAAATATTTTCACTAATTTAATATTTGCTATACCAGTGTTTCTCAACCTTCCTAATGATGCAACCCCTTAATACGGTTCCTCAAGTTGTGGTGACTCCCAACTATAAAATTATTTTCATTGCTACTTCATAACTGTACTTTCGCTACTGTTGTGAATTGTAAATTTCTGATATGCAGGATGTATTTTCATTCACTGGACCAAATTTGGAACAAATACCCAATACATCCAAATATGAATACTGGTGGGTTTGGGGAGGGGTTGATTTTGTCATTTGGGAATTGTAGTTGCTGGGATGTATAGTTCACCTAAAATCAAAGAGCATTCTGAACTCCACCAATGATGGAATTGAACCAAACTTGTCACACAGAACTCCCATGACTAACAGAAAATAATGGAAGGGCTTTGTGGGCATTGACTTTGAGTTTTGGAGTTGTAGTTTACCTATCTCCAGAGAGCACTGTGGACTCAAACAATGATGGATCTGGACCAAACTGGATATGAATACTCAATATGCCCAAATATGAACACTGGTGGAGTTTGGAGAAAATAGACCTTGACATTTGGGAGTTATTTATTTATTTATTTACGGCATTTATATGCCGCTCTTCTCACCCCGAAGGGGACTCAGAGCGGCTTACAATATATATTTTCATACAGTATATTATATTATTAGCATAGTACAATATCAGTATATATTACTATATTACACTATACCATTATATTGTAATATTATATGTAATTAAATTTATATATATATATATATATATATATATATATATATATATATATATATTCTGGGATTTATAGATCACCTACAATCAAAGAGCACTCTGACGCCTGCCCACAGTGTATCTGCACCAAACTTGGAACACTACCTACATGGCCTGCATTGAATACTGGTGGGGTTGAGGGTGGGGATATTTTTGAATTCTGGGTATTGTACTTCACCAACACCAAAATTGAAGAGAAGGTGGGTTGATCTTCAACCTTCTCTGCCAAATGGGTTCCTAAGACCATCAGAAATATGTTTTCTGATGGTCTTTGGTGATCCTTCTGAAACCCCCCTTGCGACCCCTCCAGGGGTCTTGACCCCTAGGTTGAGAAAGTCTGTGCTATACAGTGCATTTTATCTGACCTGGGAAACTTAGCATGATCAACCCTGTGTAGTACTTGGATGGGAAAAACAACAAATATAAGGAACTAGGAAAACCACCCAGGAATATACCTAGCTTAAGAAAGTCCTTTGAAATGTATGAGCTTGCCATAAGTCAATAGGGGAGTTGAAGACACACATACAGAATTCATATCCCTCCTCTCCCATTTCTGTATTTTGATCTGGCTACACCCCTCTCTTTCTCCCCCTCTCTATGTACAATAGGACCACGCTACATTCAAGCACTTCATGTCATTTCAGATTTATGGTGACCCCAAGGCGAACAATTGTGTTCATCTTGGAACATCAACTGAGACCTTGAAGCTGCAACCCCAACTCAGGTTTCACAAATGCACAAAACTATCTATCAGTGCAGGCTTCTGGATAGTCATCTACATGCACCAATTTTTAATTTTTCTGGAAATATAATGTTTTTCACAAGGAATTAATCACGTTTGAAACATACCCATATAATTAATTTAGATTATCTAAAATGACCTTAGATTAAGAAGTCTGTATGACTCTTTGTGGATTCTATGTTCACATTGATTGCTTGTGTAGGTGTGAACTATTTCTAAACAGGGCTGTAGCCAGAAAAAAATTTCGGGAGGGGTTGAAATTTGGGGGTGGGGTTGAAAATTTCACGCGGGGTGGGGGGGGGTTGAAACCTGCCTCCTAGCTCACGCTGAAGCAAAGAGCACAGCAGGGGGCAGAGCAGCCTTCAATAGCCTGCAGCTCCGCCCTTGTCAACCACTTCCACCAAGTCTGGCTTCCTTAATGAGAGCATTCAACATCCACCCCCCCCCCCCCAACTTGGTTGCTTCACTACTGTTCTGTCGCGCGCTGGGCCTGTAAATAATTGTCTTTAGAACAGGATGTGCAACCTTTGCCCAGCGGGAAGCCAGGGGGCCTAAAGAGAAGTTCTCAGAGGTTTCCACCACAAACAGTCTTTAGATGGCTTGAGAAGTACAACAAAGTCTTTTATTAATGAACAATCAAACAGAAACTTCTCTTGTCTTCAGTAAAGTTAAGCAAATGATTCCAAGTTTTTAGGCAACTGGTGAATTCCTAATCTTGCCCACGAAGGACAGGCAACTGTCTTCAATAACTTCTTCTTTAAAGGAAAATCCCCTTTTAAACTTCTCCCAGGCTGACTGTAATCTAACCCTTACTGATGTGGGTCGAACTGCGTCTCGAACTCCGAGTGGACCTACCAGCAAGGCAGTAGATGTTCTCCAGCTGGAGTTCTTTGGTCTTTAGGGCTATTTTCCTGGAAATTCTTTGGAGACTCTTAAGACCTTTCTCCCCGTAAGGTCTTAAGGGTTTAAGCTTTTGAACAGGGGAAGCTTGCACACATCCTATACATAAGCTTACCTTGCTGAGACTAACTAAAAATGGCTCCCTTCCCTTCCCAATTACCCTGAGCAAGGGGTGGAACCAAAACTTAATAATGATGGACAGGTGACTTGCCCTATGACTGCAACAAAAGAAGCTACCTATCTGCAGAGTCCCTGAAACCTAGGATTGCAAGCAAACATTTAATACAAAGCAAATAAAGTTGGAGCTCCTGGTACAGCTGTACCAGAACAACTACATCGGCTATTGCTGCAAGTAATGACAGTGTGAATAAATTGCTAATATTTGCTTGAGATAGTGCTTGCAGTTCTGGAGGGACTCTTGATTTTTTGCATCTCATAGACTTAGCATGGGGATTTGGTTAACCAGTTAAAATTCATGAGTAAACCAGGTTTTTAAAAAAAATCTGAAACATTTGGGGGGGGGGGGTTGAACCCCTAACCCCCCCCCCTCGCTACAGGCCTGTTTCTAAATATTTCATTGGTTCTTGGTGATTCTGTTGACTGTGGTTTCCTCTCTTCCAAGGGGACAGACAGCATTAGGAACATTTTGCTTAGGATGATGGACATGAAGGTGGAAGATTATAACCTTTCTCCAATGTTGTGTTACCATTTCAAATCTATTCTGTGGCTACTTTTAACAAAAGCAAAAAGCCTTGGGAAACTCAGTTACAGAGCTCCCATCAGTATGAATCTGACTCCACCTCCTGACATGGAGCTCAGGGCTTCCTAATCAGACTTTGTGTTCTAGAACATCAGGAAGGACTATAGTGGGCAATTGTTTGTTTCTATGACAATTCCATGAAGATTCTTCTCAACCCCATTGGTGCAAATAGAGCTAGATTCTGCTTCACCTTCATTTCATCTTCTTCTCTAATCTTCAGCAGCCCTGTTGAAGAGAGTCGAAGAAGGCGTCGTCAGACAACAAAGTTGTTCACATAGAGTGAATTGACAAAGACAGAATAAGGTGTATTACCTCTCAGTCATTAAAAACAATCCTACCAACAGGTTAGTGGTAGAAAAAGAAAAGGAAAACTGAAAAAAGCTACAGGTAAGAAGTCTTGGTGTAGTTCTTACTATTGCGCACAAATGCCAGGTCAGTGAATGTCCTCCTGAACAATTTCGTAACACTGCACGATCGAGCCCTCTCACCCTGCTTTCTCAGTGCCTAGCATTTACTTTAAGGAATGTACCCCCTTCAAGCAGAAGGAAAATACAATTTCTGCTTGATATCATTGCTCACTTCTGGAAGAATCAAAAGTGGCACTGTTATTTTAATAACTGTGAGTTAGCCTCTTAATTCTAATTTTAAGCTTTATACCCTAATCTAATCAAAGAGGGCATGGAAAATATCTCTGCTTTCCCTTCCATGTCAGATCACAAAATATGAGGGTTTTTAAAAAAACAAACAAACAAACAAAAATCTCACCAGTGTCGTCTACTACAAAAAAAGAAAAAAAAAAGAAGGCTATTTATTTTGGAAATAAGTGTCAAGGTCCGTGCAACCTAATTTTTGTTCAAATCAAAATCTCACTGTTTTGCAAATGATACTTTATTTGTACAAACAGAAAAACAAACTACACATTGCAGTTAGTGTCAGGATCTACAGTTCCAATTCAATTGAATTTGAGTAGACCTTTAAATGTAACCAAGGGTTTTTCAGTTGTTGTCAGTCTGTGGCGGGCATCATAGAAGTAAGAGTTTGGCAACATCTTGAGGACCATAAGTTTCCTGTATTCGATTCACAGGATTGCTGATGACTAATTTGTTTACTCAACCTATTTCAGTCAACAGAGATTGAAGGCTCCCTCAGATACTTCCTGGGGATCTGTGAAGTCTTTTCCCCATTACAATGATTATAAACCTAAATTTAACTCCATTTAACTCCATTACTCACCACCATCACCTTCCCTTCTCTTATTTTCCATTACCTGCATGCCTGGCAGGAGAAAACTCTAAGAAGTCCATTTAGCTCTCCAGAGGGAGCTTTGCACTCTTCTGGTGAATTTTTTTCAATATAATGCACAAATTCACTTCATCTACAGTCCTTTGCACTTTTAACTGCCTAATTATTTAATTATACAAATCAAAAAGCACTGTGGAAATACAATATTTCCCCTCCATAGCAGATTTCCTTTGGGATGTTTTTCAAAAATTTGGAATTATTTTGAAAAAAAAGTTTGGACCAGAGCATGGAAGTTACATTTTAGTGGGAATACAACCTTAAAGAGAACCATCATGGTGTTATGGTTTGACTGTTAGAGTAAAGCTCTAAGGGCAGATCTAGACAGCCCCTTTATTGCGGAAACTTCTGCAATAAAAATAGGGCTATCCAGACAACACTCTGGACAATCCCGAATTAATTTGCCACAAACCAGGGTGAATGTTGAAGAATCTCTTCTCCATTTCTCAAGCATTGGAATATAAGCTCCCATCACGAGTAATGAAAAATGGGTGGGAACTAGGAGACCTCAACGTCCCTGGTTTGTGGCAAATTTATTTGTGGCAAATTAATTTGATATAGGGTTTATTCCATGACTTCTTGGAAGGCGTGGGATAAACCCACTACTTCTGGTGTCTGGACTGCAGTCCAGACACCATTCCCACAGTTTTCTGGGCTAAATTAGGACAGAAAACTGTGGGAATCCCAACTCCCTCCCCAAAAGCCCCAACCCCCCTTTTAAAAATAATACTTATCCAGCCTCCATTGGAAGGGGGGGGGGAGGAAAATTGCTCCTCCCCTCCCTCTTTGCCACAGCTGTCCAACGGAGGCTGGGTAAGTAATTTTATTTTTAAAAGGGTGTTTTAGGGCTTTTGGGGAGAGGGGTAGAGTCTCCAGGTGTTCTCCCACGTGCTTTCTGGGGTGTGTGTGGACAGGGCCCCAGGAACATCCATGTTTTTTAAACACAGATGCTCCTGGGATAAAGCACTGTCTAGAAAGCCCTAAGAGACCAGGATTCATATCCTCACTTGGCAGTAGAAATCTATTGGATGGCCTTCAACAAGTCATACCTTCTCAGTCTTAGGAGAAGGATGTGGCATTCCTACTTTGAAAAAATCTGTCCAAGAAAAAATTATGAGGGTCACCATAAATTGAAGTAATGTCAAGGATGCATAACATCAGCAAAGAACTCCAGAATGCAGTGGCCAGCAATTGCCCTGTAGTTTCCTGCAACCCTAGCCAGCATTGACGACCAATTGTGGAGTATATGGAGAACTGTGGCCCAACAATCTCTGGAGAGTCATTCATACTTGATCAGAATCCCTCTTACATTAAGAGCCAGACATGGGATTCTTCTCTCATGCATTATTCATGATATTTTTGTTATATAGCATGATCTAGCATGTTTAATGAATTACTTAGAAGAACACGTGCTATTTGCTTGTTGAAGAATCTCTTCTTCATTTCTCAGGCATTGGAATATAAGCTGCCATCATGAGTAATGAAAAATGGGTGGGAACTTGGAGGCCTCATCGTCCAAGAGGCCCAATCCTGGCCCAATTCACAAGCCCTGGGCCGAAATACTACATACAAGGAGCAACAGGTAAACAAAATAAAACAAAGAAAAAAGGTAATATTGTGGTTTTAGAAATTAATCCAGTCTTCCTTTAAAATACAAATTCAAATGAAATACATCCATGTCAGAAACAACCTTCTGAGTTAACTTCCTGCATACGTTCAATTGAGATAAGTAGAAAAGATCTTATGCAGCTCCCACTCATTTCAATGAGAGTTGTTCATCAAAAAATCGCTGACTGATTTCCGTGATTTCCACTCTTATATTTGGTGCCATTGTATTGCTAATTCTCATTGTGCACAGCTACTTCTGTTTGTGTTTGCTTGTTCAGATACACAATGGAGGACCTTTTCATTGGTTGTTCCCAGGCTGTGGAACATCCTCCCAAGTGACGCCAGATGTCACTTCCATAATTTTTTGCCAATAAAAATATTTTTATTCAGGCACACTTTTCACATGTTTGGGGGAAGTTGCATGGAAGTCTTTAAGAGGAGTTTGGTGCATATTCATGCATGGCAAAGGGTTGGATTCGATGGCCCTTGTGGCCCCTTCCAATTCTAAGGGCCCTTCCACGCAGCCATATAACCCAGAATATCAAGGCAGATAATCCACATTATCTGCTTTGAACTGAGTTATCTGAGTCCACACCGCCATATAACCTAGTTCAAAGCAGATAATGTGGGATGAAAGCTGTATGGAAGGGGTCTAAGTTTCTATAATTCAATCAAGAAAACACCTTGGACATAGGACACCCCATTTCCTCAGTTTTTCATCTGAAAGGAGCTTCGGAAATCTTTTGCACTGAGATTCGGAGCACTGAGGCCAGCCAAAAAATATGCTGAAATTAAACTGATCAGTGATCTGAAATTGTATGATATATTTTTATACCAAAACGATTTGCATGATCTATATCTGTGTTGTTTTCTTCTAGGTCATGTATCACACATACCGACCAAAAGGAAAGCCCCAGCCTACAGTATGCATGGCTCAAGGCCTTCCCTCAGAAAAGACTGCTCGCCAGGTCCCTATCCTGTGCAGGGCTCTATGACAAATAGAGGGAGAAAATCGGCTCCAGCTTATTCAATGGGTAGTCGACCCAGGGTGAGAGTGGAGATAACCCCAGGTCCTGGTAAGGTGCATTCTTCTATCCAAAGTTTATGTGCATGATTTGGTTCTGTTCATACAACACAGACAGAACATCTGAATGCAGTTTTGAAGGATTCTATACAAGCATACATTAAGAAAAACCACACTGGTTACTTAATGACCAAACTGGTGACTTTCTGTGATTTCACTTTGTGAGATTGTTTTGAATCAACATTAATGATTTCTTTAAAATGCAAATAGATGTTTGTGAAAAGTGGCTGGAAATCTTGTCTCTGTTGCCACGTGTCTAAAAAACTGAACTAGTTGCAATTGGCAAGTCATTTACAACAAGTTATTCCAGCTTCTGTGTTTTGTTTGTTTGTTTGTTTGTTTATTGTTGTTCGAAGGAGTCAAGCACTGATTTAAAAAATACAGGGAATGTTCTCCCAAAAACACTGAATAGTGTTCAAAACGATCAATCACTGTCTATAGCAAAAAAAAAAATCCCTTCTATACAGAATGGATTCTTTTTGTGGTCACATGTATCTAGGAAAGGGCAGGAAACTCCAGTTGGTACAGATTTATTTATCGTGTCATCAGCAACCATTGTATTACAATTCTAACAGAGCAAGACAAACACAGAGATTAAAAGGAAAAAGAAAAAAAAGAAAGAAAAAAAACCACACAGATTTTGCATATTTGGTATTTGGTTAAATGTCCTTTGACCAGTATCTGGCCACTTGGAGTGCCTCTGGGGTTGCCGCAAGAAGGTCCTCCATCGTGCATGTGGCAGGGCTCAGGGTGCATTGCAGCAGGTGGTCAGTGGTTTGTTCTTCTCCGCACTCGCATGCCGAGGATTCCACCCTGTAGCCCCATTTCTTAAGATTGGCTCTGCATCTCGTGGTGCCAGAGCGCAATCTGTTCAGCGCCTTCCAAGTCGCCCAGTCTTCTGAGTGCCCAGGGGGGAGTCTCTCATCTGGTATCACCCATGAATTGAGGTGCTGGGTTTGGGCCTGCCACTTTTGGACTCTCGCTTGCTGGGGTGTTCCAGCGAGTGTCTCTGTAGATCTAAGAAAACTATGTCTTGATTTAAGTCGTTGACGTGCTGGCTGATACCCAAACAGGGGATGAGCTGGAGATGTCTCTGCCTTGGTCCTTTCACTATTGGCTGCTACTTCCCGGCGGATGTCAGGTGGTGCAATACCGGCTAAGCAGTGTAATTTCTCCAGTGGTGTGGGTCGCAGACACCCTGTGATAATGCAGCATGTCTCATTAAGAGCCACATCTACTGTTTTAGTGTGGTGAGATGTGTTCCACACTGGGCATGCATACTCAGCAGCAGAGTAGCATAGTGCAAGGGCAGATGTCTTCACTGTGTCTTGTTGGTACAGATAATTTTTTGTCTGTGGGATCCTCCAAAGCTTCACAGATTGTCAGAAATGCAAAAAAACAAAAAACAAAACAAAAAACAATGCTATAACTAGACACAGTTTTGGAGAACACTTATGTTTTCATATTAAGCAGAGTGAGGGCACTATCTGCTGCCTGTTTAAAAGGAGAATGATCAATCCTGGTGACTTCCAGGATAAGCGACTCACTCCAGGAAGCCTGGAGAGTTGAGCACTCTGCTCCAAAACCCAGCCTTCGAGAAATGCATACCTAATAGATTTAAAGCCCTTTTCTCCTACCTTCCCATATACACAAACCTGTCTTTTCCTTTTGGGGTAGGTTCTCTTTTGTGTTGTATTCACAATTCACCTCTGCTCATGAAATTTTTTCTCTTTAATCTCACTACAACCATTGCTTTTGATCTTTCCTAGCCTCTTACTCACCAGAGAAGTCTAACAGAATTATCTACAAAAACGTACCAGCACATACCATGTCATTCAGGACTCAAGGTTCAAGAGTAGACAGTACACCTGGTAAGTCATATCCTGGGCAAATGGAAACTTGGTAAGTTACTTTTAAAATAATAATAATGAAGAGTTACTTTTATAATTTCAAGATTCATTGAAGGAGTTACTTAATGCCATGGCCTCCGAATTTAAAAACAATTCTTTACTTCCTTGTTTTTCAAACATAATTACTTTTAAAACATCTGAATACTGTGCTACTAAATACTGTCTTTCCACTCCCATTTTAATAACCTCAGCAAAGCACAAGATTTTTTTTTTGTATTTGTTAGCAGTGTGAAGTATAGTTCAAGACAGAACACAAGACGTTTAGTGAGGCAGTACCCTTATCTATGACTATAAAAGTAATTGAAAGATATAGTTGTTGACACGGTACCCCCAGTGGCACACTGGGTTAAAGCACTGAGCTGCTGAACTTGTTGACCGAAAGGTCACAGGTTCGAATCTGAGAAGCGGTGTGAGCTCCCACTGTCAGCCCTTGCTTCTGCCAACCTAGCAGTTCAAAAACATGCAAATGTGAGTAGATCAATAGGTACCGTTCTGACGGGAAGATAACGGCGCTCCATGCAGTCATGCTGGCCACATGACCTTGGAGGTGTTTACGGACAACGCTGGCTCTTCAGCTTAGAAATGGAGATGAGCACCAACCCCCAGAGTTGGGATATAGCTGAACTTCACGTCAGAGGAAAATCTTTATCTTTACCTTATAGAAGGCTAGAAAGTTTAGTCCCAATATCAACCAAAAAATCTTGGGTCGACTTATCTGTGGATCAGTGTTAATATTTGCAACTCTTAGCTGTTATCAAAAGAGAAACCATCTCTCAATAGAGTGGTGACAGGCTAAAGCTTATTCTATCCCAAAGGACCCAAAAGAGCCACCAACTCCCTTTCTTCTTTACACCATGATATCACTTCTGGCCTTATTTGAAAACCTGGCTAGGAAAATGGTAGTGGCAACCAGGAGCAGCTGACCTCTGAGGTCTAGCTGGCACTTTCTCTTCTCTGTGAGAGGACCCTTGACTTATCCAGGAGTCACAATTAGCCATTATTTTAGAACTCAATCCTGCCCCCAACACGAGGTCAACTTACACATGAGTATATACATTAATTGCAGTTGGCTAATTTGCAATTAGTTACTCCAAGCTCTGTGTTTTTGTTTATTATTGTTAGAAGGAGCTGAGTACTGATTGCATTAAGTAATTCTAGCCACTGAATCCAACACAGAAATAGTCAAACATCCCCTCTGGTTTTTCTGAGCTCACAGTACTATGGTGAACACCAGCTATCATCTGTCTATTCCCTGGACTTTTCAGCACTCTTCCTATTGCTCATATTTTCCTTTTCCAGGTCCCAATGCTTACATGATCCCGAGGGTATTTGGACCCCACACAGTATACAAGGCTTCTAGTCCTTCTTATTCCATGGTAGGAAAAACTATGCGTGGGTGTTTTCATGAAGACCTTCATAAGGTAGGCTCATGAATTCACTTCATTTCTTTCTTTTTTCTGTTGATTGCCAAGAGTAATATGCCTGGATAAAATTTTGGTGCAGACTTTTTTGTTCTTTAACCAGCATGTTGCTAGTGAGTAGTATAGTCAACAGCTAATAAGTCCTGGTCCCTTTTGATTACAGCATCTGAATATATCTATCTATCTATCTATCTATCTATCTATCTATCTATCTATCTATCTCAGAATCAAGCATCAACTTAATCATAATATTATTTAGTTCAAGCAAAGATTAAATGTTGTGATATTGTTGTATCTTCCTCAGTTCTGTTATTCTCTTCTTCTTCCAACTATATTTCAATATACTACTGAGGCCATTGGAAGTTGTAATTTTCATTTCACCCTCACCTAAGACACAGTCCTTCTCATGCATGGATACAGTTTATACTTTCAGCTGCAAAACACTAATACTCAGTAATTAACTACTAAAAAAATCCTCATGTCCACACACATGTAAAACTGGTTTTAAATCTTCATTAATTTCCAGTCTGATGCATTTGCTTGTATATTGAACTCTGGGAGATCAGGGTTCAGATCCCAAAGTGCCCTTGGGAATACATTGGGTGATCTTGGGCAAGTCACAGTCATATCAACCTCAGAGAAAGTCAATAGCAGCAATCTCATCTGAAGAAATATTTCTAAAAAAGCCCGTGATACAGTTACATTAAGGTTGCTGAAACTGGAAATGACTTGAAAGCACATAAAAACAACAAAGTCCTCAGCAGCTAAACCACTTTGTACTCAATGAAACATACATCTGAATAGTCTCACCACTGCTAAAGGAAACAATTATAAATGGATTACAACAGGGTTAGCCAACCATTGATTATCTACCAGGTTTTTTTAGCATGGCCAAGGATGTGGGATTCTGTGAGCTGAAGTCCCAAATATCTAGAAGTTCAAAGGCTGGGAAAGGCCTTTGAGCCTTTCTCCTGGACTAGAAGATCAGGGGTGGGGATAAAACAAGAAAGAGCTTTGTCAAAATGAGGCTGATAATGGGATTTGAGAGAACAAAACCATGTTTCAGGTATTTCAGAGCAACATAGGGCCCTTCCACATAGCCCTATATCCCAGAATATCAAGGCAGGAGAGCCACATTATCTGTGTGTGGACTCAGATAACCCAGTTCAAAGCAGATAGTGTGGGATTTTCTGACTTGATATTCTGAGATATAGAGCTGTGTGGAAGGCCCATAGTTTTCTTATAGAACTTCCGGTTCTGGCGACTGCTAACAGCTAACCTCCCGTCCGGGTAAGGCGATTGCTCTTAATCCGAGCTTAATCTGATCCATCCGCCCCTATTCTGAACTCCTGTCATCGGCTCCTGAACCGGCATCTCCTCAGGACCCCGGAGGGGGGCTTGAGGGGAGCAGAGGAGGAAAAACCAAGGAGGGAAGAAGAAGGGAGAGGAAGGAGGTAGAGCGAAGGCCGCTACTATCGATACGGCCTAGCACGCTCCCTCCCAGCCCGTTTGCTCGGTCTAACCTGGCCTGGAACATCTAACCCACCAGCTGCCAATTACCACCCGCTGTGTTGACTACCGGAGGGAGGTCGGAGCGGCCGCCCTTGGAGCTCGGCAGTGTGCGCCGTGTTGCCTGTGTTGCTGTGCTCGGACTCATCCGCGGCTTGGATTAAACTGCGGACCGGAGCGGAGGCCTGGGCTGGTTGGAGTGGATTGTGGGGCTGCCGAGGGACTACCGAGCCGGAGAGAGTTGCTGGGGCAGCTGGCTGTCGCTCCGAGCGCTGCGGTGCCAGCGAATTGCCGTTCTGCATTGTCCATCTCCACCCACGGCTCGATCTGGCCCTGACTTTCATCTGAGCCCTCGGCCTGTGTCCCCAGCGTGGCTCCGCTCCCCGCTCCCCGGATTCTGTGCCGATCCTTCCGCGCCAAGCCTGAACTCCTCTGCACTCGGAGGTGTGATTCCTCCGCGACTCCAACTGAGACAGGCCTCGTACTCCAACTTTCTCCGAGGCCTGGAGGCGTCCCGGCTGCTTCTCCCATGCCCCGATACCGCTGGGGCAAGCTCGACAGGGTGAGCCGGCGGTGACTCGGCGCCTCCCTGGGAGAGCCTGACCAACGCCGCGCGGTGACTCAGCGTTTTTTAAGCTCTCTTGCGGCGATCGTGATCTCTAGCCTGCAACGCTCTTAACCAGCAACACTAACCTCACGACTGCTAGGCTGCCTCCTGGGTTGGTTGGAACTATATATATTGCTACATAGCTGCTGTTACATGCTTTGTGATCAACCGCCATTACTGTAACGCCACCCACCGCGTTACTGCCTCCATTTCCGGAATTATCCAGCTCATCAGCAGTTCCGGTGGCCATCTTAGCGATCCGTCACTCTGCTGCAAGGCCCCAGTCACCCGACCCTGACACTGATGGTGGGAGGGGGAGGAGGGAGACCAACTGGACTTTACATCTACCAATAGGACTGAGGACTAATCGATCAACTTGCACATTCATTGCGCTAGTAAATTGTTGTCTGAGCCAACGCTGATACCTGCCAACTGCCAGCACTTTATATGAGCCAACGCTATTAAGTCTTCCAATTACCAGCACTTTATTTGATCTATTGCTGCCAAATTTTACAACTGTTAGCACTTAGAGGGGCCAATTGCTGCTAAGGTATACAACGGTCAGCACTTCATCCAACAACTTGCACTTTAACCCTGTATAAGTAAGGTTATTAAGTGACCACCATAGCAGTCAGTCTCTGATAACGCGTTATTGTATGCACTTAACAGCTTTCTATGCACTTTAACAGCTTAAACTAAATCTTTAGCACTTTAAGACCTAGCAATTTAAAATCTACTACTACTTGAACCTAATATCCTACCTCAACCCTGTATCAACTCTGTTCCCCAATGTCAGCATTCCTCCCTTGGGGTCTGCTTATTGTGTTACTGGTGGACTGGGAGGACAATAGAGGGTGGAACGGGTGGGGGGATCCTGGAATTAACACACCAGGAATAGGAAAGAATTGGACTGAGACTGAGTGGCAAAAGTATATAATCTGGTACAAGTCATGGGTTGAAACTACGAATTCTAAGTGCAATATGGTAGAAGAAGGGTATTCCACTGGCCGGGGGGCCCCCATAGAGCCCGTGACGGGGAGGGGGAGATACGGGAAAGGGAGACCACCAATTCGGCTAATTCGGCCTAGAAATAGTAAAAATTTTACAGCCCAAATTCGGCCTAGGGAAAGAAGGAAAAAAAACTTAATTACTTGTAATCGGTCTCCTGACTTGGTAAGTGGGTGTACCCAGGTTGGCAGTCCCTCTGGGTTGAAGATGGTGCTGCTGAACGCCAGATCTGTCAATGGCAAAACATCTTTCATCCAAGATCTAATCTTGGAGGAACGGGCAGATCTGGCGTGCATTACAGAGACCTGGCTGGATGAAGCTGGAGGAGTTAATTTGACCCAGCTTTGTCCGCCAGGATTCTCTGTACAGCACCAGTCGAGACCTGGAGGGCGGGGAGGCGGAGTTGCGGTGGTCTATAAAAATTCTATCCCTCTGACCAGAGGCCCCATTCCACAGTCAACCAATTTCGAGTGTGTCCACCTGAGGGTGGGCGACCGGGACAGAATAGGGATTCTGTTAGCGTACCGCCCACCTCGCTGCACTACGGTCTCCCTACCTGAGCTAGCGGGGGTGGTCTCGAGCCTGGCATTGGAGTCTCAACGGCTTCTTGTGCTGGGGGACTTCAATGTACATGCCGAGACTTCCCTAGGAGGAGCGGCTCAGGACTTCATGTCATCCATGGCAACCATGGGGCTGTCCCAACAAGTATCTGGCCCCACCCACTGTGCGGGACACACATTAGATTTGGTTTTCTGTCAGGGATGGGAGCAAGGTGGCGGTGTTGAGGAGTTATCCACCTCTCCGTTGCCATGGACCGACCACTATCTGGTCAGATTTAGACTCACCACACCTTCCAACCTCTGCAGAGGTGGGGGACCCATTAAGATGGTCCGCCCCAGGAGGCTTATGGATCCGAACGGATTCCTGACGGCTCTTGGGGATTTTCCTGCCACCTCGGTTGGTGATTCTGTTGAAGCCCTGGTGTCTCTCTGGAATGGGGAGATGACTAGGGCCATAAACACGATTGCTCCGGAACGTCCCCTCTCAAGTAGCCGAGCTAAACCAGCACCTTGGTTCAACGAGGAGCTGGCAGCGATGAAGCGAAGGAAGAGGAGACTAGAGCGCGTGTGGCGTTCGGACCCGAGCGAGTTAAATCGAACACGGTTTGTTGCCCTATTAAGGGCATATGCCGTGGCAATAAAGGCGGCAAAGAAAGCTTTCTTTGCGGCCAATATTGCGTCCGCAAAGAACCGTCCGGCGGAGTTGTTTCGAGTTGTCAGAGGGCTATTGAACCCCACCACTCCGGATGGGAACCCTGACAACTCGACGGCCCGCTGTGAAGCATTTGCTCGGTTCTTTGCGGACAAAGTCGCTTTGATCCGCTCTGGCCTGGATACCACGTTAACGGCAGTCTCTGAGGATGTAACACGAGCATCTGCTTGTCCGATTTTGATGGATTCATTTCAATTGGTGAAACCCGAGGATGTGGACAAGATACTTGGAGGAATGAGAGCTACCACATGCATCCTAGACCCCTGCCCATCCTGGCTTCTAAAGGAGGCCAGAGGGGGATTGGCCGAGTGGGTGGAGGTGGTGGTTAATGCCTCCCTTCGGGAAGGCAATATTCCAGCCAGCTTAAAACAAGCTGTAATAAAACCGCTGTTGAAAAAACCATCACTAGACCCCACTCAATTCGTCAACTATCGGCCTGTTTCCAATCTTCCCTTTTTGAGCAAAGTCCTGGAACGTGTGGTGGCCTCACAACTCCAGGTATTCTTGGTAGACACTGATTATCTGGATCCGGCACAGTCTGGCTTTAGGCCGGGACATGGTACCGAGACAGCCCTGGTCGCCTTAGTGGATGATCTCCGCAGAGAGCTCGACAGGGGGAGTGTGTCCCTGTTGGTCCTGCTGGATCTCTCAGCGGCCTTCGATACCGTCGACCACGGTATCCTTCTGGGACGCCTCGCGGGAATGGGCCTTGGTGGCACTGTTTTACAGTGGCTCGGGTCCTTCCTAGAGGGTCGTACCCAGAAGGTGTTGATGGGGGACAGCTGCTCGTCCTCACAACCTTTGTCTTGTGGGGTCCCGCAGGGTTCAATACTGTCCCCCATGTTGTTTAACATCTACATGAAGCCGTTGGGAGAGATCATCCGGAGTTTCGGGGTGCGGTGTTATCTGTACGCAGATGATGTCCAACTCTGTCACTCCTTTCCACCTACTTCTAAGGAGGCTGTTCAGGTCCTGAACCGGTGCTTGGCTGCTGTGTCGGACTGGATGAGGGTGAACAAATTGAAGTTGAATCCAGACAAGACAGAGGCACTCCTGGTCAGTCGAAAGGCCGAACGGGGCATAGGGTTACAGCCTGTGTTGGACGGGGTTACACTCCCCCTGAAGACGCAGGTTCGCAGCTTGGGTGTGACCCTGGATTCATCGCTGAGCCTGGAGCCTCAGGTCTCAGCGGTGGCCAGGGGAGCATTTGCACAGCTTCGGCTCGTGCGCCAGCTGCGCCCGTACCTCGGGAAGTCGGACTTGGCCACGGTAGTCCACGCTCTGGTCACATCCCGCATAGATTACTGCAACGCGCTCTACGTGGGGCTGCCCTTGAAGACTGCCCGGAAGCTCCAGATGGTCCAGCGCTCGGCAGCCAGGTTGCTAACAGGAGCAGCTCTCAGGGAGCATACCACTCCTCTGTTGAGCCAGCTCCACTGGCTGCCAATTCCCTACCGGGCACAATTCAAGGTGCTGGCATTAGCCTACAAAGCCCTAAACGGTTCCGGCCCCACCTACCTCTCCGAACGCATCTCCTCCTATGAACCGACACGGACATTAAGATCGTCCGGGGAGGCCCTGCTCTCGGTTCCGCCTGCGTCACAGGCACGGTTGGCGGGAACGAGAGACAGGGCCTTCTCGGTGGTGGCCCCTCGGTTATGGAATGCCCTACCAAGCGACATCAGACAGGCCCCTTCGTTGCTGGCATTTAGGAAGAAGCTCAAAACCTGGCTTTTTGAGCAAGCGTTTGGCTAATCAGCGCAATTGTACACAGAATGACGGTAAACTGAACATAGGAACGGTATAAGGATATGAGACTGGATCTTGGTTGCGATCGAGGCACTGTATGAATGGTTGTGTGTTTGTTATTGGGTATGCTGTGTTTTAATTGTTATTGTTGTGGTAATTAATATTGTGTAAACCGCATTGAGTCACCTATTATAGGTTGAGAAACGCGGTATAGAAATAAAGCAAATAAATAAATAAATAAATAAATAAATATAGAGAAGCTGGCTATGAATTGCTTACTATTCCTAGTAATCTTTCTGCTTCCAACTTATAGACCCCTGGTCCTGCAGCTTATCATGAACCACATACAGAGGTCTATAAAAAGAGAGCACCAAAATATTCTATGGGTATGAAAAATGCAGCATTACGAAGTGGGAAAATACCTGGACCTGCAGACTATGAAGTAGGAAAGGTGAGAGAAAACTATTCTGTTGTTTTGGTATCAGTGTAGTCATGTTAAAGAAATCACATGAAATCTCTGGCAACAGAGCCTGAGGCTTGCCAGGAAAAAGCAGCTGGGGAAGACTATTTCTTTTGCCCTGTTATAGGGACAAGAGACACAAGGAATTGTAGCAACAATATTTTTATATAGAAATCTGAAAGTAAATACATTGGGATTTACCTATGATGCATTTATCAATGGCATTTTCTTTCTCAATTGCTCTATTTAAGACATAAATAGATTCAGATGTTACACATTTGTTCAAATGATGGGACCAAGAAATGAACTTGAATGGTCTCTCCTTTCTTTGTGAACACACTTGCTTCCTTAAATCGCAATTTACTGTTATATTTAAACTGAAATACTGGTTTAACCAGCACCACCATTTACTGGTTTGGATATCAAATCTATTTGTTATTTACTTTCTCAGAAAACTTTCTCTGCAACAATATAAATGGTGAAGATGTTCTCCTGTAGGCATTAATACTAATGTTGACTTGGTAATAGTTAGCAATGTGATACCTGGTAGACACATTTTTAATAGTTCTCCTGTGGGGAACTGTAGTCCCAAAATCATTATGCTTAAAAGGAATCTTCCTCCTGGGAAAGGATCCAATTTATGTAGTTCTGTGAGTTGAATTTCATTCATTTCATGCTCCACTCATGGAAAGGAAGGTATATAGACATGCTGCTTATCTACTTGTGAAGAAGGAGGCCAATCACAAGAAATTGAAGTTGCTGAAGATTATTTATTTGAACCTATAATTCCACATAGTGGAAATAGGCAGCATGTCTATTTTAATTAAAGCAGTAAAGAACCATGTTTTGTGATGAATTCCCTCAAACGTACATTGTTACTATCTTTGGGGAAAATAAATCCTAGCCTCTACTCAGAATTGGCTACATTGTCTTCTGCTCCATGCACAGAACCAAACGTGTCTGTAGTTTCAAGCAAACTGCATCTATCCAAACAATTATGTGGAACATATAAACTATTTGGTATCTGAACTTAGTTCCAGAAACACTTACGTTGTAGGATTAGTTTTCACAGAGTCAGTACTCCTACCTTTCTAGAATTACCGGCTAATAACAATTGGAGGATTTCTAGCCTCCAGAAAACCTTAAAGCTCAATAAATGTTCATGTAAGTCTCCACTCCATTGAACTGGGAGGACCTGGGATTTGTATTCTTGCTCAGGAGTGTTAACTTATGCAAAGGGGTAGTTTGTCCTCTTCACCACCACCCCTCTTGCCTTATCTTGGCAGAGGGCCCATAAGCGATTGTGGAGACCTATTCTAGATCTGAATGGTCTTTCACAATGGGGAAATAGATTTCCACACAGAAGACAGTCATGACAAGGGTTTGCTTGATGTACCTTCCTCTTAGCACATTTCTCCCTTTTGCCCTCTATTCGTGCCTCTTCGAAATTCATAGCACTGTTGGTAACAGCTGACTTTCAGTTAGAAAGCTCGAGGACCAGGGTTTCCAAGTTCTCTGTATTTATTCCACATTGGTTAGCTTTAAGTCCATATTTGAATCTCTTTTTCTGTCCAGCAACATTCTGTTTTCCATGTTTTCGGAAGCAATGATCGGGCATTTGAACAACATGGCCAATCCAGTGAAGTTGATAGTGGAGGATCATCACTTCAATGGTGGTGGTCATTACTTCTTCCAGAACGCTGACATTTGTCTGCCTGTCTTCCCAAGAGATTTGCAGGATTTTTCAAAGACAACAATGCTGACATCATTCTAGAAGTCGAGAGTGATGTTCGTAGATGGCCCATTTTTCACAGGCATACAATAGAGTTGGAATGACAGCAGCTTTATAAACACGTATCTTGGTATCCCTATGAATGTCCCCAATCCACACACACTCTCTGTTTCGTCTTTTTAAAATGCTGCTCTTGCAGAACTCAGACGGTATTGTATTTCAGCATCAAAGTCAATTTTTGTGGAGAGGTGGTAGTGGAAAAGGTCAGCATTTTCTAGGATTACACTATTAAGCTTTATTTCAGGCATTGCAGAGGAAATGGTTGGTGCCTTCTGGTTGAGAAATTTGACTTTCTCAATGTTCAGTGAGAGGTCAAGCTTTTATATGCTTCTTCAAAAGTGTTTAGAGTGGCTTGTGGGTCTTCTTCTGAATGAGCAGAGATTACATTATCATCAGCATATTGGAGTTCTATAACAGAAGTTGTTGTGACCTTAGTTTTGGCTTTCAGCCTGCTGGAGTTAAAGGGCTTGCCATCTGTTTGATAAGTGATTTCCACACTGGTGAGAAACTTCCCTTCAATAAGGTATAGAATCATAGAGATGAATATAGACAATAATGTTGGGGCAATGATGTATCTCTGTTTCACACCTGATTCCACCTTAAATGGGTTACTTTGGGATCCATTGCTGTCCAAGACTGTTGCCATCATGTCATAATGGGGAGAGGCACGGCATCCAATTTTCAGGAGGATGGTTCAGAGAGCATTATGATTCAGTGTGTTTAAGGCCTTTCCAAGGTTGACGAATGCCACGTACAGGGGTTGATTTTGTTGCCTGTATTTTTCTTGGAGCTCTCTTGCAGTGAAAATCATATCCACTGTTCCTCTGGACGGACAGAAGTCATTCTGGGTTTCAGGGAGGGTGTCTTCTGAAAGAGATAGAAGGCAGTTTGCGAGGATTCTTGCGAGATTTTTTCCAGCAGACGTTAAAAGGGAGATTCTGCAATAGTTTCCACAATCTGTTCTTTTTTCCTTTTTGAAAAGGGCAATGATAATCTCATCCACAAAGTCCACTGGAATCTTCTCAGTGACAGTTACCCACACTTTTTCAATAAGCTTGTGTCAGCCTACTTTCTTTTGAGCACGTGTCCCATCAGGTCCACTGACTTTGTTATTTTTTAACTGGTTGATGGTTTCACTAACTTCCTCCAAATGGGATAGTGCTGCAAGCTCATTCCTAGTTTGTTGTTGAGAGATTTGAGAGAACCTCTTCAACCACATTGACACTGCAGTTAAGGAGGTCATAGTAGTGTCTTTCCAACATAGTGCAATGGATTTTTGACCTTCAGAAGTTTGGTTTCATCTGTCGAATATAGAGAGTGTATGTAATGATTTGTTGGACCATAAATGACCTTTGTGGCTTAAAAATATACCCATGCATTGTGAACATCTGCAAAGTGTTGGGTGTTCTTGAGCTTTTGCACTAGTGTAGAACTTTTTCTTAGCATTACATTTGATGTCTCTTTGTCATATTTGGAAGGCTTTCCTTTTCTTATTGGTTATATGATGGATCTCATTAAGAAGATAGGAATCAGAGGTGGGGGGGGGGGAAGCATAACTGTTTGTAATTCAGTGGAAGACTAATCTGTTTATATATTTTCTCATCCTTCTAGGTATGTATGATCAAATCTTGTGCTCCAGTTGTCACCTTTGGGATCAAACATTCAGATTATACAACACCTATGATTGTGGATGTCTGCTGAGGTTGTCCTCCACCACTGAAATCCGACTGATTTTTTCTACTGATAGTTCTATATCATGTTCATGTTTTAAAGATGCCTGCTTCCATAGTTTCTAAATTAACTAGCAGCTGTTGACTTGTGTTTTTAAAAACAAATACCAGCACTGAAGGACCATTTCAAATATTCAGAAGCTGGTTATTGTTGAAGATTGAAGTACTAAACTCAGAAGAAGGAACGTGCCAGTCCCTTCGTGTGACGAGGACACATTGCAAACTTGCCTTAATGCTTTGAACCTGCTGAAACACACATCTACATTCTGAGTACAGAATCTAAGTATTTGTGTACATAATTTGGGGGGGGGGGGGTTGGGAGTTGATGTACAGAGAAATATATATTTGTTAGTTAGTTTAGTTTAGTTATTTAGTTAGTTAGTTTTTTGGTTTGGTTGTTTTGCTCCTATAAATCTATTTTTGTATATTTGTTTTACTGTTTTTAGCTGTGAAATCTGTTTGAGAATAAATAAATTAAGAAAGCAATTCTTAGTGGATGTTTTATCTTGTTTGCGAAGTCTGATGATCTTTGAAGAAACACTATAGAAACTGTAAAGACAGAGCTATCCTTAAAATAAGAATAGTTAGGTTTTCATAGAAATGGCAGCAAGGATTTACCCATTATCTCCCAATTGAATAACATTGAGAGAAGAGCTGAAATCATTAACACTAGAGTAACAATTGTCACCAATTCATCAAAATGATTTGATGAAGGGAAGCAAATTCCATGCAAATCCCCTTTTGTTGCTGTTTGCCTAATGCCCTCGGATTTGAACTCTGAGCAACAGAGTCATAGCCCAATGCTCCAACTATACACCATGTTGGCTCTTATGCTAGCATCCTTTATATTATTACAATCATGTTTATAGCAACTCTGTGGGCAAGATCATTTTATGGATCAATATCTAAGAATTTATTTTCCTCAAAGCCACACAATGAATCTATAGTGGTGAAATCTGAAAATAATAATGATAATAATAATAATAATAGCTTTATTTATACCCTGCTACCATCTCCCCATGGGACTCGGTGCGGCTTATGTGAGGCCGAGCCCAAACACAACAATACAAGCAATAATAACAATACAAGCAATTAAAATCAAACATAGACAATAAAACAATAACGTAAGCATTAACAATAAGACAACACACTATTAAAAACTATGGGAAGGACAAATGTAAATTGAAATTAAAAATAATGCTGGACATGGGTGAAAAAAAGTGATGGGGCGTTTGTGCAAAACATACAAGCAGACCTAAAAGAATGTAAAGTGCTTTGGAGGAAAACACATTTAAAGTCTGTGCAAGTCAACATCTACTGTTGCACAAGTATTCCATCTGAACATTAGGAAGAACTTCCTGACTCTGAGATCTGTTCAGCAGTGGAACTCTCTGCCCCGGAGTGTGGTGGAGTCTCCTTCTTTGGAAGCTTTGAATCAGAGGCTGGATGGTTATCTGTCGGGGGTGCTTTGAATGCAATTTTCCTGCTTCCTTGCAGGGGGTTGGATTGGATGGCCCACAAGGTCTCTTCCAATTCTATGTTTCTACCCATATTTTACTCAAGTCTAACACACCATCAAATTTAATGTGCACCTCAATTTTCAAAACTCTGAAACCAAAAAAAGTACAGTATTTGCTGCGGAGTGTAATACGCAATGGCAAAAAATACCAAAAGTACAAAGTACCATTGTAATACGCAATGGCAAAAAGTACCTTGGGAAGCCTGACTTGGCCACGGTAGTCCATGCTCTATTCACATCCCGTTTAGACTACTGCAACGCTCTCTACGTGGCAGCCAGGATGCTAACAGGAGCGGCACTCAGGGAGCACACCACTCCACTGCTGCGCCAGCTCCACTGGCTGCCAATTTGCTACCGGGCACAATTCAAAGTGCTGGCTTTAGCCTTTAAAGCCCTAAACGGTTCTGGCCCGACCTACCTATCCGAACGTGTCTCCTCCTATGAACCAGTTAGGACATTAAGATCATCTGGGGAGGCCCTGCTCTCGATCCCGCCGGCTTCACAAGCATGCCTGGTGGGGACGAGAGACAGGGCCTTCTCAGTGGTGGCCCCTCGGCTGTGGAACGCCCTTCCTGCAGATATTAGATCGACCCCCCTCCTTGCTGGCATTCCGGAGGAAAGTAAAGACCTGGCTGTTTGAACAGGCATTCGACTAAGCAGTGTGATTGATTGACTATCGGAACACGGAATATCGGATGAGTTTGGATTCTGATTTCATTGACGAGACCGGATAGATTTGTTATATTGATGTAGTGATGTATTGATATTGATGTTTAATGATTTGTGATGCTATTGCTTTTAAATGCTTAATGATTTTGTATTGTGTATACCTAAATTGTTGTAAACCGCTCTGAGTCGCCTAAGGGCTGAGAAGAGTGGTATACAAATAAAGTAAATAAATAATAAATGAGTGTATTACTATTGCTAACTGCTTAGGATTCCTTCTTTAAAACAAAAGTGTTAAAACACCAAAGCTTCCAGCAGTGGAAAGGAAAATCATGGGATGCATCTATGCTGTAGAATGAATCCACTTTAATTGCCTTAGTTCAATGTTATGGAATCCTGGGGATTGTAGATTTATAAGGCCTTGGGCCTTCTCAGCCAGGGTGCTGGTGCCTCATCAAACTACAAATCCCAGGATCGCATAGTATTGAGCCCTGGCCATTTAATTAGAGATGATGCCCCTCAAAGAGGAGCTCCAGGTACAGCTTCTGAAGCAATCTCCCCTTTGGCTTTGGTGCAGAACTAAGATAACTGTATGACACGACTCTAATGCACAACCCAATTTTGTCAAGGCCATTTAGTCAAAAAAAGTGAGCATTAGATTTGAGTAAATATAGTAAATGTTTAATATCCCTCTGCCCTATCCCTGAAACTAACCCAAGAATGTACATTAAATACGGACTCCCATCTTTCTGAGGGAAAAAAAGGAGAGCACAGAAATCCACTCCTATAATTTTTTCAATAGACGAGTGTTCTGCTTCAAGTATATTTACAAAAAACATAAATCCCTATTCTGTGTTTACCATCCAAAAGCATCCCAGGATGAATATGCATATTATATAGCAGAGCTAGGCAACAAGTTAGACGTTTAGAGAGATGTTTATGATCTACAACTCCCATTACCCTTAGCCTGTATTGCCAATGGTGAGAGATTATAGAAACTGCTGTGCAAAACGATCTAGCAGCAATTGTTTGTCCTCGCCAGATCACTCAATCATCACAATCTTAAAAACAACCATCAGTAACGGTGTGTGATTGAACCTCTTCTCTGAACAATAAACTATTAGCCCCCCAAATAGATGGATGACATTTCTCTTTATTAAGGCAAGTAGAACTAGAAGAAAATATTTTCAGCACACAGGGAACAAAATAGTGTAATAACTTTTGCAGTGTTGGAGTGATAACTTATTGATTTATCTAATTACTTCTTCTAGTATCACTCCTGATGGCACAATGGGTTAAACCCTTGTGCCGACAGGACAGAAGACCGACAGGTCAGTGGTTTGAATCTGGGGAGAGCATGGATGAGCTCCCTCTGTCATTTTCAGCTCCTCATGTAGGGACATGAGAGAAGCCTCCCACAAGGATGGTAAAACATCAAAACATCCGGGAGTCCCCTGGGCAACGTCCTTACAGACAGCCAATTCTCTCACACCAGAAGCGACTTGCAGTTTCTCAAATTGTTCCTGACACACACACACAAACCAACAAAAACCCAGACCTCCCAGATGACATTAGATATCCAGTCTGTCTTAAGATATTTTTGTTTAGGTATTCATGCAGTCTAGAGAGACATGTGTTACTGTTGTTTTATTGCATTGTAATTTAAGAATGTTTACACTTTTACTTCATGTTACGTGTTGCTGGCTACGATATATTCCAGTTCTGGAAGAAGGGTAGGACAGGGTTTTTTTTAAAGGTATGGCAACATTGCTCTTCTTTCTATAGATGCAAGAATTGTGGACAGCAAAAATCCAAAGGACATAAAACCATGACATTACCAATAAAATGGCATATAGCGGAATAACACACTTCTCAGAATGTGAGTCAGAAGCCGAGTACATCTTTAAACAAAATGGATAATTAGGATATCACCATGGGAAATGCTTTCCCCATGCGCTCTGTGACATCTTACAGCTATTTTAAAGTGTGGATTAGTAGTAAGGCATGACACAAAATGGTCTAATTTCACAGTTAGCTGCAGATGACCCATCTTTATTGCCTTACTGGTATCACACATGATCAGAGATTCATAATGATTTTAATGTATAGTTTGGGATGGGACACCTCTACAATGGTCTCAAAGCCATTTCACACACTGCTGTGGGTGTACATATAGGGGTGTAATGTAAAAATAGATTTTAAACAATATATGCAATATAGGTAAAGCTTACTGAGAGTACAGGTATTTAAGTACAGTAAATCTATAGTGGCCAATCTGATTTTAATTCTCAGTAGATTCCAAAGGCTGAGGTACAGAAGACTGAAAAGATGAATTACTCAATTATATGTTAATAAATAATCCTACAAAATAAAGTTGCTTGTCCCTTAATATCTAGCAGAGAACACTACATGCTATGCTCCAAATGGCTTTTACAGTTGCAGCATCAATTGTCTTATTTAATCTGCTTGCAGTCATATTAAAATGTCCTTGCTTTTTAACATAATAGCCTTAAAACAGCTACAGAAGTCTTAAATACTATCTGCAGTATTGCAGGACAGATACTTGGAATATAAGCATATCTGTTAACAAAGCCTCTGACGAAGAAGCTTTTTACAAAGTCTTTCTATGCCTTGGTAGGCTGTATTTCACATCCATACTTGCCTAGAAGTCATAATGAATGCAATGCAACTTTGTTTCGTGTACTTAGATCCAATTTTGCTATTAAATCCTTGTGGGTACTTCAGGTGCCAAAACTGGGTTAAAAATGTAAGCTAAGGAGTTGTGGCCCCATGGTGGCGCAGCAGATTAAACTGCTAAGCTGTTGAACTTGCTGACTGAAAGGCTGGTGGTTCGAATTCGGGGAGCGGGGTGAACTTTCACTGTTAGGCCCAGCTTCTGCCAACCTAGCAGTTCGAAAACATGCAAATGTGAGTAGATCAATAGGTACCGCTTCAGTGGGAAGGTAACAGCGCTCTATGCAGTCATGCCAGCCACATGACCTTGGAGGTGTCTATAGACAACGCTGACTCTTCAGCTTAGAAATGGAGATGAGAATCACCCCCCAGAGTTGGACCCAACTAGACTTAATGTCAGGGAAAACCTTTACCTTTACCTTAAGGAACTGTGAAGTAAAACATATTTGCTTCCAAATATGTGCATAATTGTGGTGAGGGCTCCTTCTTTGGAGGCTTTTAATCAGAGGCTGGATGGCCATCTGTTGGGAATGCTTTGACTTCGATTTTCCATCTTCTTGGCAAGGGGTTGGACTGGATGGCCCATGAAGTTTCCTCCAACTCTATGATTCTATGAAACAATCTGTTATGAAACAAGACAGCTACAGAAATTATAGTGTGCTCCTATACCTAACCACTCATAAGTAAGTTTCACTAAGTTCAATGAAACTTACTCCCAGGCAAATGTGTATGACAGAATCCTTAATCAGTGGATCATTAATACACATTTAATAGGTGAATCTTCACAAATTCTTAAAAATAAAAATGCATTAATATCTTATAGGGCTTTATATCACCAGGGATAAATATAAAGTATGTATTAGAAGTTTGACAAGAATGAAAACCAAAAACAAAAACAAAGATGAAATGGCAACAATTGTGTAAGTTCTCATGCTTTCTTCTTTCTGGAATATTCCAAGCTCTGCAAGTCCTTCAGCATAACATGCAAAGAGGATTGTGAACATATTTATAAGTGCTGGCATATCCAGGAACAGAGAATACAACAGCTGTTTTTTTTTTCTTGAAACAAGCTGTATAGTAGCGAAATTTGTTTCCAGGACACTAATGTCCGAATATCAGTACCCCACTGACAGCCCTGAATTTTCACTGAATTTGAGTGCTAGGACATTTCTGCTATGATATGGATTGCAATCAAGATGTGGATCAGGATTTTCCTGCTGAAGCCAACATCATCAGTATGTTTCCCCTCCCGCCGGCAGAAAGAGAAAACCAATTTAAGAATGCTTCTTTCCAATATGGAAGTGAAGTTTGCTAAATTTATGCTTTCAGAAGTAGAATGGCACAATAACCTTACCCTTATTAAAGACAAAGAAAAGTTAGTCTACAGAAATGAGTTCATAGAGAATTCTCTGGATCACGGTGAAATCTGGAAAACTCCTTAACAGGAAATCTTCTAAAGCTCTCCCCTTCCCTCCTGTTGTAAGATTTTGTTCCATTGTATTACACATAAGTATCCAAGTATAATTTTTGGTGATGCTTCTCAAGTTCGTGCCCTTGCCACCAAATAATAGAGGATGAAGAATACAGCGACAAGTCCGGCAGAGATGTAACAAAGAAGTTTGCGATTGTCCCTTCCTGAACGGGTCATGGTGGAGAAACGCTTCACACTCCCAGTCAAAAGGCCTGTAACACTCATGAAATCAGAGTCCTAAAGCAAAGAGAAAGTAAAAACTGATATGGAGAAATCATGACTTATATATATACACTCCTATATTGCCATGCAGCAAAGGGAATTGCACTGTAAGCCCATAATCCACATGACTAATTTCTCTCCATTCAATGCCTATTTCTGATTAAAATTGAGTCAAGCCAAATTCTAAGTTACAAAATTCCAGTTACAAAATTGTTTGTTTTCGTCACAATAATTAAATGAGAGAAAAATCTTAGTTGCCCTGGAGCCACTAAGGCCCTTCCACACAACTGAATAAAATTCCATATTATCTGCTTTGAACTGAAATATATGGCAGTGTCCTCAGATAACCCAGTTCAAAGCAGATATTGTGGGATTTTCTGCCTTGATATTCTGGGTTATATGACTGTATGGAGGGGTCCTGAGTGAACTTTATGACTGAACACAAGGTAGAATCCAGGTTACCAGACTCAGTGCAATGGATAGAATGAAAATGAAAAAGGCACAGGTCATTACATATAATTGTACAGCCATATATTTTACTGCATTACATGGGTGACAGGAAGTTATAGCAGCCTGCGGCTTCTCAGAATGTGCACATTCAGCAAAAAATTACAAATCATCATTATATATCTTGATTGCAAATCATCTTGATTGCAAATCATCATTATATATCAGCAGTGGAACTCTTGTCTCAGAGTGTGGCAGAAGTGCCTTCTTTCGAGGCTTTTAAACTGGATGGCTATTTGCCGGGGGTGCTTTGACTGTGTTTTACTGAATGGCAAGGTGTTGGACTAGATGGCCCTTGTGGTCTCTTCCAATTTTGTGATTCTTTGTATCATAGAAACAGTAACAGCTAATAAAGATGGTAAATTTTTATTATTTTGCACGCAACTAAGTATTACATGAGTAGGGAACTCTAAATATTTGGAACTAGGAATCCAATATCACATTGACCTTATTCCTAACTAATACTGTTTCACAAAATTCTTCATCAGTATATAAACAACTTGGTTTCATTGATTTTGTGAATGGAATGGCTTACCATGCCATCTAGGTAGTGATTTTGATCCTCAGCATCTTTGTCAATGTCCAGTGCAAGCTATTCAAAACACAGGAGACAAGTATTATCTAATCATGTATTTTGTTAAATGCCACATACAAAGCTTCCAGTAATGAGATGTTTTTAAGGTAGGATGATCAAGAAAACGCAAACAAAATCTTAAAGTGCTCCTTTCCACATTTCCAAGATTAAAAAATATACAGCAAGGAACAGGCTGCAAAAATCCCAAATGCAGAACTCATTCTAAAAAAATTGAGTAAGAGGCAAAACCTGCTAAGTAGATGATCTACTGACCGATTTTAGCCGGGTGACTTTAGAAGACAGGTTTTCGGTCATACGCTTGTTTTCTTCATCTAGCATATCATCCACAGCACTAGTATTCTGACCTGCAACAAAGAAAAAGAGCATCGCCATTTGCTCCGAGTACAGTTAAAACTCACCTCCGGTGATACAGATAATATCTGCATTTTTATGGGCCTTCTGGGTAGCTTTTCGCAAGATGTGGCGCCCCCTTTCCAAGGAAGCTAGTCTGGTCCTCTCCATATTGTCATTTTTAAAAAATATCTTTTCAATCCAGGCATATTTTGGAAATGGATTGTTGTGAAAAGGGCTGTTAATAGACTAGTGCTATATTTTTTAATTCAATGCACTTTAACATTATAATTTGGTTAATTGTGTTTTAATGTTATAACTTCTCCATTCTTTTTAATCTTGTGAGCCATCATGAGACCCAGTTTCAGAAGCAAAGTGCCATACTTTGCAGTATTTTTACAGGAATAAGGAAATTCACAATAGATGAAGTCAAAGGACCACATGCAGCAGAAACCACCAGCAAGACCTGAGTACAACTCCATCTCACAAGCCCCAGCGATGGACACACGGCAACCCAAAGTAGCAGCCATTGATGGCTCCTCCCTCTTTGAATATATGGAAACCCTCTTTCAAGCCATTCCAGTAGCAGCCATGTCTACATCATGTTGCAGTGAGTTTCAAAGTTTAACTGTGAAACTCACTGCAACATGATGTAGACATGGCTGCTACTGCTAATGGATTCATGCTCTGTATAGACATGGTGCATGTGCTAATGGATTCTTGCTCTGTATTCACAGCCACAGAACACAGCATTTTCCCCAGTATGTGGAAAAATTCCCATTGCCGTCATAGAAAGTCATGCTGGTAGTTTACATGCATTTCAATAAAAACAGTGTCTCATATAACCATTTTATATTCTTTAATGCCACACTCTTTTTCTACTGCTGTCCAGCCAGGATCCATAATTGGAGAACTTTGCTTAACCCCATGTAACCACCATTATTACTATTACTATTATTATTGCTCTTCTTCTTCTTCTCCTCCTCCTCCTCCTCCTCCTCCTCCTCCTCCTCACCAATACCCCGCTTTATCTCTCCCAAAGGAGACTCAAAGTGGCTTACATTAAAAGTATGACCACATAATTTTAAATATAAAAATATGCAAATATTAAAACAGAATTAAATGTAACAGTATTAAAAAAAATCAGTTTCCACACATAACCACCCAAAATGAAAGCAGAACAAATGGAGAAACCAATAATGGAAATACAGGGTTGGAATATCCCTTATTCATAAATCCCCAAATCCAATCTCAGCACAATGGCTGAGAAAGTAACATCTTTGTTTTTTCTAAGGGTTCAATATGTCCAACCTGGTTTCACGCACAAAATTATTTTAAAAAAAATCTTTGTATATAAAACAACCTTGAGGCTATATATGCATGTATGAATCATAAATGAATGTTGTGGGTGTCACATCTCCATGATGTCTCATTACTGATAGGCAAGGATTTTAGAATCTGAAAAAATCCAAAACACAGCCATCCCAAACATTTTGGGGAAGGACAGAAGTCCACTGAAATAAGAAAGTAGCAAGACATTTGCTTTCTGATGGATCAGTATATACGAACTTTGCTGCATGCCTGAAATTCTTTAAAACTGTTTATGAAAGGACTCTTAGGCTATGTAAAGTTATTCTTAACTTGTAGCCTTCCTTTTGATTGTAAGGATAGGAATAAACAATAAATAAATAAGCCAGTGACTCAACAAATTAAGCAAAGTTTTTGAATACTGTTTATATTTAATCCTGTTTTAATGTTTGTATATTTGTAAATGTTTATGCTGATGCTTTTATATTGAGTTGCTTTGAGCTGCCTTCAAGGGAGATAAAGCAGGGTATAAACAAACATAACCACAATAATAATAATAATACTAATTGTATATTTGTAAAAGATTATGCTGATGCTTTTATGTCAAGCTGCTTTTAGTCACCTTTGGGGAGATAAAGTAATAATATATTATAAGTAACAAGTAATAATATAAGTAATATAAGTAATAATAGCAACAACAACAATACTTGTATATTTTAAATGGTTATGCTGATGTGTTAATGTCAAGCCACTTTTAGTTGCCTTCGGAGAGATAAAATGGGGTATAAATAAACATGATTTTTTTTTGTCGTGTCAGGAGCAAGTACCTTCTGTTGTGAGAGAATTGGCTGTCTGCAAGGATGTTGCCCAGGGGATGCCTGGATGATTTTGATGTTTTTATCATCCTTGTGGGAGGCTTCTCTCATGTCCCCGCATGAGGAGCTAGAGCTGACAGAGGGAGCTCATCCGCCTCTCCCCAGATTCGAACCTGCGACCTGTCGGTCTTCAGTCCTGCCGGCACGGGGAGGGGGGGTTTAACCCACTGCGCCACCGGGGGCTCCTTAATGATGATGATGATGATGATGATGATGATGATGATGATAATGTATCATAAATGAATGCAAAGACTCTGGCACAAGCCAGTAAAGGTGGTCCCAGTGGTGATCGGCACACTGGGTACAGTGCCTAAATACCTTGGCCTGCACTTAAAAACAGTCGGCGCCTACAATATTACCATTTGTCAGTTGCAATAGGCCACCCTACCTGGTTCTGCATACATTATTTCCTAATACATCACACAGATACTTGGGATGTGTCTGAAGTGTAATCAAATACAAAAGCCAGCACAGCGTTCTTGCTTGCTGTGCACTAATCTTTTTGTGTATCAAATAATAATGTATAATAACATATATACACATATATACAAATGAAGCAAATGAATGTCCTGTTTAGCTTTTGAGTCCTATCTCTAGGATACCTAATTTAATATAGGTGAATATGCCACAATCCAAAATACTTCTGGTCTCAAGAATTTCCGGCATGAATAATTCCTTTTCTTTTTATTCAGTGGGTCTACACTTGTGAACTAATGCAGTTTGAAACAGATTCAACTGCCATGACTCAATGCTATGGAGTTAAGATGGGCAATACTGTGCCTGACTCACTATTTCAGCTGTCAAAGGGCATTTCTGTGAAAGAAAACAAAGGAGACGTGGGGGGAGAACCATTTAAAGCAGGCCTGGGCCACCTTCGGCCCTACAGGCTGTTAGGAATGGTGGGAGTTGAAGCCCAAAACACCTGGAGGGCCCAAGTTTGCCCAGGCCTGCTTCAACGGGAAGGAGGGCCCTCTCCCCAAAACAAAGGGAAGGCTTAACTAGGGCAGAACGAAGGGCGCCCACTCTCCTCCTCCCTCCGAGGCCTACCGCCTCCCCTCAGACACCGCTCCCTCCCTCCCTTCCTACCTCGGCCCCAATCCGCCATGGCTGCCTCTTGCCTCCGTGTCCCATCCGGAGCCAAGGCGAGAGGCGGTGCCAAGGAGGGCAATCGATCTGCAAACGAACCAATCAGGGAAGAGGGCAAGGAGGCCGTGGGGCGGGGATTGGATAAGCGCCTCCCCCGAGAGCGGAAGAGTGCGGCTTAGACCGCCATTTTTCCAGAGGGCATGCTCCCTGAGTGGGAATGGGCCGCCATGTTTCTTGAGGGCAGGAACAGGAAGTGGCTGCCCTTTGGATTCTCCGCCTCGGGCATCCAAGAGCATTGGCCCCGCCCCTGTTTGTGACGTAGGTTGCTGCCTCTGTAAGGTTTACAGAATGATAGAGCTGGAAGGGAACCCTAGAGGCTATCCAGTCCAGCCCCATTCTTGGCAAATTAATTACAAAAAAAATAAACTATAAAAAGGGGGAACCAAGTTTCTTGGTTTCTCTTCTGTCCTTACACAAATCTGGTTTCTTCCCCCCCCCCCTCTAAATATCTTCTGTCCTGCCTGTCTTGGAGTGCATCTACCAGGCATGGGCCAACTTGGGCCCTCCAGGTGTTTTGGACTTCAACTCCCACAATTCCTAACAGTACCTAACAAAATCAGCACTGTAAATGAAGAACAACACTCAAAAACAGGGGAGTTTCTTGTCTGGAGACAAGAAACAATCAGGACCAGCTAATCACCTCCCAACAAAGGATTCCCCCAGGCAGTATGAAGCCAGACCTTGAAACAGCTAGGCCACTGAATACTAACCAAGGTAGTCCATTGAAACATTGAAACGTTTTTTCTCCCACTTTGGACATTCCACATAAACCCCATTTTCCTAGTTTCCTCTTGTCTGTTTGAGCCAAGTGTGAATGTTGCAATTGGCCAGCTCGATTAGCATCAAATAGCCTTGCAGTTTCAAAGCCTAGCTGCTTTGCCTCACGCAGACAAGAGTTCTTTCTCCCACCCTGGACATTCCACAGAAACCCCATTTTCCTAGTTTCCTCTTGTCCATTTGAGGCAAGTGTGAATGTTGCAATTGGCCAGCTTGATTAGCATCGAATAGCCTTGCAGCTTCAAAGCCTGGCTGCTTTGCCTCACACAAAGCAGACAAGAGTTCTTTCTCCCACCTTCCACCCTGGATATTCCACAGAAACCCCATTTTCCTAGTTTCCTCTTATCTGTTTGAGGCAAGGGTGAATGTTGCAATTGGCCATCTTCATTAGCATTGAATAGCCTTGTAGCTTCAAAGCCTAGCTGCTTTGCTTCACACATGCCTCAAGCAGACAAGAGTTCTTTCTCCCACTTTGGACATCCCACAGAAACCTCATTTTTCTAGTTTCCTCTTGTCTGTTTGAGGCAAGGGTGAATGTTGCAATTGGCCATCTTGATTAGCATCGAATAGTCTTGCAGCTTCAAAGCCTGGCTGCTTTGCCTCACACTTGCCCCAAGCAGACAAGAGTTCTTTCTCACACCTTGGACATACCACAGAAACTCAATTTTCCTAGTTTCCTCTTGTCCGTTTGAGGCAAGTGTGAGTGTTGCAATTGGCCAGCTTGTTTAGCATCAAATAGCCTTGCAGCTTCAAAGCCTGGCTGCTTTGCCTCACACTTGCCCCAAGCAGACAAGAGTTCTTTCTCCCACCTTGGACATTCCACAGAAACCCTATTTTCCTAGTTTCCTCTCGTTTTTTGATGCAAGTGTGAATGTTGCAATTGGCCAGCTTGATTAGCATCGAATAGCCTTGCAGCTTCAAAGCCTGGCTGCTTTGCCTCACGCAGACAAGAGTTCTTTCTCTCACTCTGGAGTATCCACAGATATATAAACCCCATTTTCCTAATTTCCAGCAGACCCCACAACCCTTGAGGATGCCTGCCATAGATGCAGAGGGAACGTCAGGAGAGAATGCTGCTGGAACATGGGTCCTACAGCCCGGAAAACTCACAGCAACCCAGACTTTAGCATCCTCTGCCAAAGAGTGCTGGTGTCCTCCGGCAACTGGCGCCCCCTCTTGGCTGCCTTTCCTTCCTTTTGGCTTCCCTTTCTTGTCCTGGGGGAAGGAAGGAAGGAGGAGGCAGCAGCAGGGAATGAGGCGAAGAGACTGACTTCCCACCACAAGCAGCTCGGCTGCAAAGGAAGGTACAAGCCGCCCTTCCCCTTCCTGGGGTTCCCTTGGGTTCCCCAATAAATGGGGTGGCTGGGCTTGCTGGGAGGAGGGTTGCATACTGATATGATCCCAATCACGATGATCATAATATGTCACTTTGTATCTTGGATTAAGGAAACCAGATTGGGAAATGTTTCCTAACCACTCCCCTTTTGTAAAGGTAGGTAGATATCTGGGCAAGACTGGAATCCAATGGGTTTTTGGAGGATGTAAACAAGGCTTGGCTAAATGAAACCTTGGATGCGCGTACACTTTAGAAGAAATCCAGCTTGACACCACCTTAAATGCCATCACTCAATGCTCTGGAACATGAGAGTTGTAGTTTGATGAGGCACCAGCACTCCCAGGCAGAGGAAGCCTTATAAAACTACAGCTAAAGTGGTGTCAAACTGCATTATTTCTACGGTGTAGATGTTATGGATGGCGTGATTTTAATGCTGAATGTAATTTTTTAAATTTTTAAATTATGTATTCATTTTAATTCAGTGGATTTTAAGCTTAATGTTTGTATGTCTCCTATGCTATGCTAATAATGTAATATAATGTAACATATTGTATATACATATAATATTTATAATATTATAATGTAATGCAATATAATACTACTATTAATAATATGATATTATAATTATATATTTATATTACATGTAACATTACTAATAATATTACAATATAATGGTATAGTACAATATAGTAATATTTTAATATTGTATATACATATAATATTTATAATATTATAATGTATTGCAATATAATACTAATAATAATATATTATAATTATATATTTATATTACATGTAATATTACTAATCATATTACAGTATAATGGTATAGTACAATAAAGTAATATTTAATATTGATATTGTACTTTGCTAATAATACAATATATTTTATGTATATATATCTTGTAAGTGGCTCTGAGTCCCCTTTGCAAATAAATAAATAATATGTGTTTAAAGCATTGAATAATTACCATATGTTGGCTGCCTTCAATCCCCCTTGGGGTAGAGAAAGATGATATAAATAGGGTAAATAATTAAATACATTATTGATTCTTGTGAATTCTTTGTGATGCCAGAGTTATATTTTCATATTAGATATAATTTAAATTAATTTTAAGTGAGTTGTTTGTTTAATTTGATATGTGGTTGTAAACTTGATTTATGTGCATTTTAAAGTGATATACATTCACTTTTTTGGGATTTGGGCGGTTTGTTAATGCATTTGTATTTGTTATTCTTATTGTATAGGCATTAAATGTTTTGTTTTCCTTCTGTTGTTGGAATCTGCCCTGAGTTCTCTAGGAATACAAATAAAGCTATTATTGTTGTTGTTGTTGTTGTTGTTGTTGTTGTATTGTTGAAGGCTTTCATGGCTGGAATCACTGGGTTGTTGTAGGTTTTTCAGCTGTATGGCCATGTTTTAGAAGCATTCCCTCCTGACGTTTTGCCTGCATCTGTGGCAAGCATCCTTAACCTCACAGCCCAAAAAACCTACAACAGCCCATTATTATTATTATTATTATTATTATTATTATTATTATTGTCATCCCAGGTCTGATTCCAGACCTACATTTTTGTTCATAACAAGTCCAGGCTTGACTTGTGTAAAATATTAAATAATTTCTGAATATCTGTTTCTGCTAGTGCACTCAACAATGTTTATATTGACCCCTATAGGGGAAATACACCTGCTGAGTTGCATCTCTTACCTGAAATTCTGAAATACTCCAAATTTGAAAATAGATGGCCAAGAGACTGGCATCTCTGCTTTTTGGTAGTTCAATGCACACAGACTTCAAACAGATTTAAAATATGTGTGACATTATCTTCAAGCTATGTTTATAAGGCAGGCATGGGCAATCTTCAGCCCTTCAGGTGTTTTGGATTTCAATTCCTACAATTCCTAGCAGCTGGTAGGCTGTTAGGAATTGTGGGAGTTGAAGTCCAAAATACCTGGAGTGCTGGAGTTGGCCCATGCCTGCTATAAAGTATAAATGAATTAGGTGTTTAGATTTTGGGCCCATCTTAATATATGTCTTAATCAAATGTATATGCAAATATCCCAAAATCTGGGGGGGGGGGGGGGGGATCCAAAACACTGTAGCCTCAGACATTTTGGATAAGGGAAGCTCAGTCTATTACCAAATTACAGAATATGTACCAATTTATGCAAAAGTGTTGATCATAGAATCATAGAATGATTGAGTTGGAAGAGACCTCGTGGGCCATCTAGACCAACCCCCTGCCAAGTAGCAGGAAAATCACATTCAAAGCATCTCAACAGATGACCCATTCTTCTTGAAAGCCTCCAAAGAGGGAGCCTTCACCATACACCGGGGCAGAGAGTTCCACTGCTGAACAGCTCTCACAGCTAGGAAATTCTTCCTAATGTTCAGATGGAATCTCCTTTCCTGTAATTTGAAGCCATTGTTCCACATCCTATTTATTTATTTATTTATTTCACAGTTTTGTATACCAAGCTTCTCAACCTCGTTGAGGGACTCAGCCCGGTTTACAGCCATAAAAACATATACATTCATTAAAATATCATATATCACAATTACAAAAAACTTTAAAATAACACTATGTCTAAAACTACTGTGGTCAGTCGTCCTATTAAGATGGATCTACATCAACTTCCATCCAGGGTCCTATGGTGTTGTCTCATTCCTCGAAGGCCTGACTCCACAGCCACGTCTTCACCCATTTCCTAAATGTTAGGCTGGATGGGGCGGTTCTGGCCCATCCTAGTCTCCAGGGCAGCAGAAAACAACCCTGCTCCCTCTTCCCTATGACTTCCCCTCACTTATTTATACATGTCCCTCATCATGTCTCCTCTCAGCTTTCTCTTCTGCAGGTTAAACATGCCTAACTCTTTAAGCCGCTCCTCATAGGGCTTGTTTTCCAGACCCTTGATCATTTCAGTCACCCTCCTCTGGACACATTCCAGCATAGAGTCAATATCTCCCTTGCAGTGCCCAGAATTGGACACAGTGTGATTCCAGGTGTGGTTTGATGAAGGCAGAATAGAAGGGTAGCATGACTTCCCTGGATTTAGACAATAGACTCCTATTTATGCAGGGCAAAATCCCATTGGCTTTTTTAGCTGCCCCATGACATTGTTGGCTCATGTTTAACTTGTTGTCCATCAGTACCTGTAAATATAGTGGCAGGTATTGTTGCCAAATACTCCTTTTTTCAAGGGAACTAGCATTATTTTACAGACTTTCTTCTTATTTCTAACTATTATGGTCCAGGTAACAAAAAAGACCTAGCACTCACCCATACTACAGAAATTTAGCACAATGATTCTGCTTGACTGGCCATGTCTCCGTCCTATAGAATCGTAGGATTCCAACTTTAGGGAGAAGGTTTTACAATTATCAGCCAAAGTGCTTCAGGGCCACACCAGACTACAAAACCCAGGTTGCAGCGAAAGTAGAACAAAAGGGCTACAATTCTCTGTTGTGAATGGGCCACTTGTTTCCCAAACCATCACAAGCCAATTCAACACAACCAGCTGAGACTCAGGCCTTATGGTTTGATAAACTATCACTTGTTGATAATGTTTTTTCCCCATAAATGGGAGTTTCAAGAAGACCCAGGAAAAACTCATTCCAGTAGAAAGAAGCTTTTAATAAAAACTGATGTTTGTGTAGTATCAGCTGTTATAGCAAAAATGGGCATGGGCACATCCTTGCTTCCTATTCTAAAATTGTTGTTTTACATCAGGGGTCCTCAAACTAAGGCCCGGGGGCCAGATGTGGCCCGCCAAGGTCATTTACCCGGCCCTCACTCAGGGTCAACCTAAGACTGGATCAACTTGAAAGCACACAACAACAACAACAATCCCATCTCATCAGCCAAAAGCAGGCCCACACTTCCCATTGAAATACTAATAAGTTTATATTTGTTAAAATTGTTCTTCATTTTAATTATTGTATTCTTTTAAGTTTTTTTTGTACTACAAATAAGATGTGCATAGGAATTCATTCATTTTTCCAAATTATAATCCAGCCCTCCAACAGTTTGATGGACTGTGACCTGGCCCTCTGTTTAAAAAGTTTGAGGACCCCTGTTTTATATTATCTATACCTCCTTTCCTCTAGGCTGAAAAAGGTGGTTTATTGCAGTGTATTCATATCTGAGTTATCCCACTTTAATAATAATAATAATAATAATAATAATAATAATAATACTTTATTTATACCCCGCTCCATCTCCCCCAGGGGAACTTGGTGCGGCTTACATGAGGCCACGCCCATCAGTACAGTAAACACAATATAACGCTTTGCATACTGAATAGAAAAATAGTTTCTATTTTACATTTAAGGGCCATTTCAGGCAATCATACCTTATTTTGCTGTTCAGTCCAGTGGCAAATGAATAATTCAAATCATCTGCTGAACACTGAAGGCAGCTCACAAATCGATGAGAAATTTTCATAATGTGAGTTGAAGAATAATGTGCCAAGTTCCACTTTAAAGAGAGGAAAATAGGATATAAATAAATATAATTTTATTTATTTATTTCACATATTTGTATCCTGTCCTTCTCACTCCCGGAGGGGGACTCAGGGCAGCTTCACAACAGGCATTCATTCAATGCCAACAACAGTAATAAATGATAAAAGCAAGTAAAACAATTTGTTAATGCTTCAAAATTACTAAAACATTGTTTAAATCATGTGGTTTTGAAATCATAGTCCAGGTCAGTCCAAATTGGATCTCATTCTAAATTGCTGCCTCTACTGTTCAAATACTTGGTCCCATTACCACATTTTGAGTTTCATTCTAAAGGACAAGAGGGAGGGGGCCAATCTAATGTCACTGGGTAGAGTTCCACAGGCGAGAGGCCACCACTGAGAAGGCTCCGTCTCTCGTCTCTACCAGTCACGTTTGCAAGGATGGTGGGACCGAGAGCAGGGCCTCTCCGGTTGATCTTTGATTTTGCGATGGGTCATAGCAAGAGATACGTTCAGACAAGTAAACAGTGCCAGAACCATTATTAATAATAATAATAATAATAATAATAATAATAATACTATTTTCACCTGCAACCAAACACTCCTGCTGATCCATCAGCCAATGAATCTGGTCCACATCATGAGATGGAACTGCCGGGTAGCAGTAGTAAAAAAGGAAGTGCTACCCTGAATGTGGTCTCACATGGGATCCTTATAGTTTTGTAGGTACAATTCACACTTCATACATCACCTTCAACAGACATCCTCTTTCCCATGCTTATTTCTTTTCATTTTCCCATCTGGCACTTTGATCAGCTGTTTGTCCAAACAGTTTAACGATTTCCGCAATTGCAATCATTCAATATACCCTTTTCCTTCCTTTGAGGCACTCATTTGATCCAATCCATCAAACACTATTTTGTTTGAACTGTCTTACATCTAAGACTTATTATCTGTGTGAGTTCTTCAGCTTGACATTCCCAGACCTTCAATTGATTCCCTTTGGCATATCTAAAGAAGGAGATGTTTATTTTTGCCATTTAGTAATGTTTGTGACCAACCGTTCTTATTAATCTCTTCTATCTTAAATTGATTTTTAAAACTATTTATTTAACCAAACTCTTATTCTTACTATTGCTATGTATTAATCAAATGAAACCAAGTCTTTGTCCCTTGTCCCCTTCACACACATACAAACAGTGATAGTGTGGATGAACAGATAAACATAATTAAACTTTATTTCTAGTAGATTCAATTCGATACCATAAGAGGCATTATAAAAATCCCATGAGCCCCTGTTTCTCAGACAATCCCAACTAACTGGTGATGCAGCTACACTGTGGAATTAATACCATATGATGTCCACTTTAACAGCCATGCTGTGGAATCCTGGGATCTGAAGTTTGGGAAGGTGCCCACACTCTTGGCAAAAGACACTAAGGTAAAGGTTTCCCCTTGACATTAAGTCTCGTTGTGTCCGACTCTGGGGGTGGGTGCTCATCTCCATTTCTAAGTCTGTCTGTAGACACCTCCATGATCATGTGGCCAGCATGACTGCATGGAGTGCCATTACCTTCCTGCCGGAGTGATACCTATTGATCTACTCACATTTGCATGTTTTCGAACTGCTAGGTTGGTAGAAGCTGGGACTAACAACGGGAGCTCATTCCTCTCCCGTAATTCAAACCTTTCACTCAGCAAGTTCAGCGGTTTAATCCACTACGCCATCAAGGGGCCCCACTAAAGACCTTGTAAAACTACAATTTTCCTGATTCAATAGCATTGTGCTCTGGCAGTTAAAGTGGTGTCAAACTGCATGAATTCTACAGTGTAGATGCCCCCTGAGATTACAAATAACAGCAACAACAACAACAACATTTCAGAAATATTTTAGGATGGATCAGGTGTGTCAGAGCAAGAATAAATACAGGTATTGATCCCCAGAATGTCTTTTAAAAAAAATCATGCCAGATTTTAATGCCCAGAAGCAATGGGGATGCTAATCTTTTTACAAAACAAAGCCAAGCAGTAGAAAGGATAGGTCCTGGTCACCTTACTCTGGTAAAGTAACACAATTTGAATATTAGTAAATGTGACTTAGTTAGGTGGGTGTCATGATGTTTCTTCTTACCCTATATGTTCACAGGGGATCTAGGGCTAGAACTGAACTGTGATTCAGGTCTAGTTGCACGTAATCATTTGCAGTTAACAGTGTCTTGGGAAGGGGGAGTGGATTTGTTTTGTGCATAGAAGGAGGCTGTTCATTACCATATACTATATTTTTAGAACTGATTATACTTTCAAACTCCTTCCTCTCCTTTCTGAAGGCAGCTTGAATTTATTTTAAAAGGGAGGTGAATGCTAATGAAGGGTGCCCTTTAGAATCCACCCAATGGACCGAATGTTGGTGATACTTTACCAGAATTGAGAATATCTGCACCAAAGAAATACCTATTTGGACTCATGGCATATTATTTCTCACCCTGCTCTCATTATTTAGATATTGTTTGAGATCTCCTCTGTCCTAGTTTGCAAAGAATGGCAAGCATTGAAATTTGTCCATATAAACCTGTAGTCACCAAAATATTCTCTAAAGGTACCCAATCCTATCTGACCTTGGAAGCAAAGCAGGGCCAACTCTGGATAATAGTTGGATGGGAGACCATTAATGAAAACCAGGTGTTTTAGGGTATATTTCAGAGGGAGGGAGGAAATGGCAAAACCATGCCTAAAAACAGCCTGTAAAATTCACAAGGATGACATTAATTGGCAGATAATTTGAAGACATATATGCACACACAAGTAATGCATGTAATTACATGAAGAGCTACTTCATAATTCATACAGAGCCATTTTCCTTAATATGCATGGTGGCGCAGCGGGTTAAGCCGCTGAGCTGCTGAACTTGCTGACGGAAAGTTTGGCAGTTCGAATCCGGAGAGCAGGTTGAGCTCCTGCTGTTAGCCCCAGCTTCTGCCAACAAGCAGTTTAAAAACATGCAAATGTGAGTACCACTTCTGTGGGAAGGTAACGCCGCTTCATGCAGTTATGCGGCCCCATGACCTAGGAGGCATCTATGGACAATGCCGGCTCATTGGCATAGAAATGGAGATGAGCACCACCCCCCAGAATTGGTCAAGACTAGACTTAATGTCAGGGGAAACCTTTACCTTTACCTATCTATGTAAAGTGCAAAGGGCAAGCACTCTATAAAGTTAGAATTGTCTCTTAGTAGAAGTATTTTGGAAATGTTACCATGTTTTAATATATTTTGGCTTGTGCACAGCTTGGAAGTCTAGGAGAATGTGTATTGTGTCCAAGCCTTTCCCAGTTACAAAGGCCAAGGCAGTTCTATATAGGGAATGCTCTAAATTATAAGGGCAAGTGGCCAGGATGTGGACTGAGTCAAGGATGGACTTTTGAATTACCTTTTTCTAGTCTGTGTGCTTTCAGTTTGTTAGTTCCCCATTCCTGTAACCCTAGATTTCATATGTGACAATTACGCTGGCTACTAGAGGGAAAGAAACATCCCCCCTGTTTTGAACAGCTGCCTACAGATAGCTTTGTGGTGACATATTTTGAATAAACATGACATGTTTTAATGTTGTAGTGTAGGGGACAAAATAATAACATTAGCTAAATTCAGGGCTAGAGGTGGCCAAAATGGTCTCCTCCCAGTGTTGTGTAAACAGGTACAGATATGTGGATCTGAGATGTATGTCCTTCTGATAAATTTAGACTTGTAGCCACACTTGAATTGTGCAATTACCTCCCCCTTTTGCCTCTTTTCTGTCTCAAAAAGCATTTATCGCTGCATTCAACAGAGCCTCAATGTACATGTTTGCCTGTTTTGTGCATGTCATGTTTTTGAGCTCTCTGGGCATTTCTAGGTGTTTCTGTGCAGTGGTAAAAATCAGGACAGTGGGTGGAGGAGAGGAGAGGCTATTTGAGGGAGCTGCAGCATGTCCATAATCTGTTTGGAGGTAATCCTCAGACTGGGGGAGAGGGAGGGTTTGCTAGGTGCTTTGCCGGGAGGGCATTTATTAAATGCTAAAAAGCTCAGAGAGGATTAGTGTGTGTGTGAGCGAGAGAGAGGGAGAAGGAGCTCCTGGCTGGCTTTACTAGAAACATCCATCTGTTCTGTGCTTTGGTGTGCCGGAGCCTGCAGCCTCACTGGTTTGCCTGTTTTTCCTTCCTGCTCAGCTGCTCGGCGACAAACCCTCTGTGTTCCTATAATTACCCAGCTGGACTACAAAGCCCCCTTGCCAGGCTCTCTCGTGTTTCGGACCACCGCCATTCTCTGGAGCAATGGCAGTCCAGGCTGTGCTGGAGACAATAGAAAATGGGGAGCAAGATACAGTCCTCAAGGTGCTACAGATCTACAACCAGGAGGTGAGTGTCCCTTGAGAGCAGTTTGCCGGACGTCCCTGCAATGGGCCTGTCAGAGAACCCACATCCGGCAGGTATTCTGGTGCTGCCCTTTTGGCCCACTCCTTTCAGTTCCATCTGTCCGTGTTTTCCTTCCATCAAATGTTGTTAACCTCTAGAAGCAAGGTTCTGTTTTTGCCAAGAGAATAGTAGGCCTTTTGTGTGTGTGTGTTACTAATTATGCCTGCTCCTTTTCCCTTTCTTGCTGAAAATTAGATGCAAATATCTAATGGTTGTGCTGTTTCAACTGATAAAATATTACAGGCGAAATTAGCCATGAAGACTGATTTCAGACAGCAGAAGGGAAAGGAGGAGTTTTATATGGTGAGCAGATGTGTGATACTAACAAACATGTGGTCCCAGGAGATGTTGTACATGGAGGAGATTTCTTGTGGGGCATCTAATTTCAAATAATTTTAATATGATCTCACCCAACTGATAACAACAGTCTGAACCCTGAACCAGAAGTCCACATTTTTGTTATAGGCTCTGGGAATTGCACTTTTGTCTTTATGCAAAATACATATTTTATTACCCAAATCTTCTGTTTTGAATAACAAGGGAGAGTTTAAACTCAGGGCCCTTCCACACAGCCATATCACCCAGAATATCAAGGCTGAATAACCCACAATATCTGCTTTGAATTGGGGCCCCTTCCACACAGCTTAATAAAATCCTGCATTTTCCGAACTGGAATATATGGCAGTGTGGACTCAGATAACCCAGTTCAAAGTAGATATTGTGGGATTTTCTGCCTTGATATTCTGGGTTATATGGCTGTGTAGAAGGTTATATGAATCCACACTGCCATATATCCCAGTTCAAAGCAGATAATGTGGGATTTTATTCGGCTGTTTAGAAGGGGCCTCAGGACCCTTCCACACAGCTCTATATCCCAGAATATCAAGGCAGAAAATCCTACAATAACTGCTTTGAACTGGGTTATCTGAGCCCACACTCAGATAATGTGGGATTTCCTGCCTTGATATTCTGGAATATAGGGCTGTGTGGAAGGGCCCTCAGTGAAAGTTTCAGGTATAGTAAGCACAGAAAGGCTAGATTGGATGAAATATTAATTCATCTACATTTTAGAACTACAGGAAATTATTTCACATAATATGGGATATTTTATTATATATGTATGAAGGCAGATAGATAAGATCATTGTGTGGGTAGGTATGCCATCCAACCTAGGCATTTACAAAGCAAATTAAGAACTTTGTTAATAAGGAGACCATTCTTTAGTGTTTCTCCATCATTACTTTATAGATATGAGTATTGTTCTTAGACTACATGCAATAATTATCCCTTCTTTTTGTTGTTTCTTGTGCAGAACAGAAAAAAGCATTTAAAGATAAAATGTTCATAAATTATTCAGGACTTTCTTTTCATGTGGAAAGAGAATACAGAAATGTTCTGTAAATACAGAAAAGCTTGCAACCTGTAGGTTATGGAATGCAAACTTAGATATTGCCTGAAAAAGAAAGGTTTACAAACTGCAAAGCAGGATGGGAAAGCCTGGGCATATACTTAAAATCTTTCTCAATTGGCAGATCAGTAATAATAGAGAAACTTCCCTGAAAGATGGTTTCCATCACTTCTAAATATTCCATGGAATATGCAGTTATAGGTCAGGGCAAAGTTGTTTGGATGCATATTCTTAACTTATTTATTCATATTGGACCACTAAGCCTAGGCAGTGAACTATTTGAACTGCCTTGAAATATACGTCAGAATCTCTTGCAGCATATACAGTAATTCCTTAGTAAACAAGGAAAGCCTTTCATGGAGCCAAAAGATTTGTCATATCCTAATCAGGATGTCTACTCAGGAAGTATAAACCAATCATGGTATCTTCTTCACTCACTATCTTAGCAAACGATAAGGTGCATAATATATTCTAGCTGTTTATCTGCTGTATTTATCAGCATGATTCCTTAATAAGTTGTTATATGTTGTTGTCTTACAATTGTGTGAATGAAATAATAGAAACCTTCCCTCATACTGACATAAAATGTACTTTGATATGCTCCAGATTAAAATCTATTAAGATAGTAGCAATTTTAGGGTGACAGGTAGAAGGACGTCCTTTAGTTTGTATTTTTATTTATTTGTTTCATAATGGAAAGACAGTATAATTCTATTAATAAAAATTCTTTACAGAATTCCAGGGGTTTTGTACAGGAATTCAGATGCTTCTCAAGTGCAGGCTGTATGGCCTATCTATTTATCCAATAAGTCCAGAGACACAGAAAATCCACAAAAGTGAAAAAACGCAAACAAAAATGCTATTGTATCTGAGAGAACATCTTTATAGGATTTTCTGTGTCCTCCAGCATGACTCTGGTCATCTTCTAGTGAACATTGACTGTAGAGCCACATGGAGGACCCAGAAATCTCTAGAGAGAACATTTTAATCAGATGTTTGAATAATCAAACACGCAAAAGTCAAACCAACAAATGTGGAGGGCTGATTGTAGTATCTCATGTCAAGCTTTAAATGTATTTATTTATTTACTTAATTTCTACCTCGCCTTTCTTGACCCCGGAGGGGACTCAAGGTGTCTTACAAATCCAGCAAAAATTCAATGCCACACAGGTAAATAATAAAACACATCTCATCAAAATATAATAATCTAAACATAAATATATGAAAAGGATATCTCTGACCAGGTGGCCCACCATTTCAGGTGCTGAGTTGTGATTGTATATAGGGCAGTGGCTTTTCAAGCAGTGCCATACAAGAGTTGTTGATCCCTTGGAAGCTTATCAAGGAATTGTTTTGGTTATTTGTTTTGTACTCTGAAATTCACCAGAGCCACCAACATAGATCATAGTGGATCCATGAGGGGTAGAAGGAGGTGAGGATGGGATGAGAACCAAAGAATTGATTGGGAAGATCAGTAAAGAGGGTTATGTGTTCCTATATTACTGATTTTCCACTACAGTATAATATGTAGTTGTAAAAATGAAACGTATTCTAGGCTGCGTGCTCAGTCCATGAGGCAATTATGAAGCCAAACAGACTTATGGGGCTACCTAGTATTTATACCAGAATACTCTGCAATATGTTTAGGATTTTACAGCAAATATGAATCCTTCCCCTAACATAAATTTCTTGGATAGTTCTACGCAAGCTTCCTATTCCTTCTCAACCTGTAGCCTCCCCAATCTGTCATATGTGGGATAATAATACTTGTCTTAAAGCAGTGGTTCTCAACCTGTGGGTCCCCAGGTGTTTTGGCCTTCAACTCCCAGAAATCTCAGCCAGTGTACCAGCTTGTTAGGATTTCTGGAAGTTGAAGGCGAAAACATCTGGGGGCCCACAGGTTGAGAACCACTGTCTTAAAGGATTGTAATAAAGATCACACATATGAGGAATCCTGAAGACTCAAAATGATTAAAATATTATTAAATATTGTGGAGTGTTGCATCCATCTGGACCATGTTTTGAGAAGAAGATGAGGTTATCTTTTCTGAATGATAAAGCTTCTTTCACCAGAGCAAGTTTTAGAAGATGCAAGAGGATACGGCTGTTTCTCCCCATTATAGCTGAGCTCCAAGATTTCATAGAGATTAGGGTTTAAACCAGGGGTCCTCAAACTAAGGCCCGTGGGCCATATGTGGCCCTCCAAGGTTATTTACATGGCCCCTACTCTAAACATTAGACTTAGGGTTGCCCTAAGTTTGAAGCGACTTGAAGGCACACAATGACAATGAGCCTAAATAACTTAACTATTTCATCAGCCAAAAGCAGGTTCATGCTTCCCGTTAAAATATTGGTACATATTGGTTAAATTTGTTTTTCATTTCAAATATTGTATTGTTCTTTCATTATTTTTTGTTCTACAAATAAGATGTGTTCAGTGTGCATATAAATTCGTTTCTGGTTTTTTTCCTTCAAACAATAGTCCAGGTGCCTAACTGTCTGAAGGTCTGTGATCTGGCCCTCTGCTTAAAATATCTGAGGACCACTGGTTTTAACACACACTTGGATCTGCTGGAAGTGGTCATCCATTTATGCTGACAACACCAAGGCTTATGAGCCTAGTTGGGCATTATGTGGGAGATTTGTGATTGGCACTCCCAATGTCCTTTTCTTTTACTTAAAATACTGTGGAGTTTAATTTACATTACATTGCAAAGTGTGGGAGAGAAGGTGTTACATCCCCACCTCTTGACAGTTTTCCACTAAAAATCAACCCACTGCTTAAGCTCATCTTATTATAAAAACAAACTCAGCTCTATGTGCACATTATTTTTCCATTATGGCTACTTGTTTCCTTTAGAAACTGGCCAGTTATAGTAGCCTCATACCATGGCCTTATAATGGTCCAACAGTGACTAACCTGTTTTGAAGTTGTCAGCATGAGAAACCTTTTCTATGTTTTAACTTGTGTGCCTGACTGCAGTTTTCAGAGAGTATTTCCTAGTGCATCTCTGCTGGCTGAGTGTTAAGAAAAAAACTTGTAATCATCATTGCTCTTTTCAAAATTTTCTGTACATTTAAAACATATTTATTTTCTCAGTTTGTTTCAGTCTTGTGTTTTGCTTTCCCAGAAATCACAGTGTTTCATCTTTGAAGATGAGGAACAAGAAGAAAGGAAGGTAAGTTTACTTTTATTCTGGTTCATCAGTCAGGAACAGGGATGCTGATAATTATAACTTCCTTGTGGACACTGACTAGGAAGAAGGGATAAATAACAATGCCTTGACTTTGTGTAACAGATTTTCCTTCCAAGCCAAGATTGCGATTTTGAGCATTCAAAAAAACCCCATTTTGAGTATGGTTGGTTTTAAAAGGTACTTAACATAATATGTGATTGAGCCTTTTGCAAAGTTAAAGTGGCAACAGCTAGAGTGAGGGTGAGATTCACTTAGTGGTATTGAATCAATTATAGAGAAAAGCATTGGGTAAGAAATGCAATATGTATTGTTATCCCAACATCAAACATCTGTTTCAGTTCAGAAACATTTCTTGTTATAATTTTCCTCTATCATACCGTTGCCTTATATAGCTGAGTGCAATTTTTGGTCCATGGAGCCCAGTATTATTTACTCCCAAATACTATGGCTCTCAAGATGTCTGATGGAGATCCTTTGCCCTTGCTTTGCTATTTGGTAGCCTTTGTAATTGGAGAATATTGCTATTGTTGTGTGCTTTTGAGTTGTTTCTGATTTATGGTAACAGTAAGGCAAGCCCTCTCACAGGCTTCTGTGGGACCTGCCCAAGGTCACCCAGTGGGTTTTCATGGCAGTGTGCATATTCAAACTTTGGTTTTCAGAGTCATAGTCCAATACTCAAGCCATTACTCCACACAGGAGGACTGAATTTCATATCTTTTCTCTCTCCCTATGGTGCAAATATACTCTGTTACAGAGCTAGGTCATCTTCATTTATTCTCAGAAAATCTTCATGTAGTCCAGACCATCAAAACCTTTGCTATTTGAATTATCAGTTGTGATCACGTAGACGTCTTGGCAACATTCATAGACCTGGCATGGTGATCAGTGGTAATCATGGGCGAGCATGGGTTTGTTGTTTTCTTTGGCTTCTCTGGTTGGTAGCCTCTAATTGCAGGCATTTTCCTTTGGGTATTCATCATCTGTTTATACTTCTGGCTGTTGCAGTATCTTTGGCAAAGGTTCCATAAATTAAGTGCTATTGTCTTGAGTATTTTTTACTTTGTCTAAACATCTTGATTCTAGATTAGAAACGGCCAGTTTTTCTCTTGTATATCATACAAATAAATATTTGAAACATCTGGATCCAGTTGTGGCACCTTTTATTCTGGTGCATTACTGTTCCTTTATCCAACCTCTGGTTTTTTTCTGCGGCTGAAACAAGGATTCCAATTTTGCTCTGCAGCTGGAAAGAGAAGGCGGATGCCAAGGGAACGATAGGGCAGCATATGTAGCTTTCAGTTCTGCTCCACATTTACATATAGGCACTCTTCCTAAACTTGGGAATGCTACTGTCAGTTTAAGTAGCTGAGCAACAGGGATGTTGGAAATTACTTAGGAGTCCTCTCCTCTAGGTCCAATTTGTAGCAGATTTGCAACCACATCACCAGAATAGGCTACAGCAGGCATGGGCTAGCTTTGGCCCTCCAGGTGTTTTGGACTTCAACTCCCACAATTCCTAACAGCTGATAGGAGCTCCAATAGGCTGTTAGGAATTCATTCCTCTAATCGGCGCTGGAATGAACAGCCACAACCTGTACCTAATATTATTGTTGCCTGCCATAGCATTGCACTTAATTCCCGGGCCCCCTAGAATTTTTGGGCTTGCACAAATCTTGGCCCGGCCTTTTAAATTTTTAAATTGCCTTGAACAGGCAGGATTACTTTTAATATATGTGTGTTATGGCGACAGATTTTATGCTTATATTGTTTTGTTAATCTTATGGTTATGTTCAATGTATTGTTGAAGGCTTATGTTGTTTTACTTTGTATGTTTTGTGATGTTACCTGGGAACTGCTCTGAGTCCCCTCGGGGAGATAGAGCGGTATATAAATAATAATTTTTATTATTATTATTATTATTATTATTATTATTATTATTGAAGTCCAAAGAACCTGAAGGGCCAAAGTTTGCCCATGCCTGGGCTACAGTCTATCGCTCCCACTTTTTTCCTCCCCATCTGATTGATTGATTGATTGATTGATTGATAGGCCTTAACCAGGAGAGTAGTCCTACTGGCTGACTGCTTTGTCAGCAGATCTCTTGAGATCATCCAGCAAAATAAGGTTCTGCCAGGAGAAGAGGATTTCCTTCAAGAGAAGAGGCTTGTATCTAATCCTTAAACCCTTACAGCCAGAGCATCTTTGACTGAAGATTGGACTTTAATTTATGTATCTGTTTTGGAGAATTTATGTGTATATGGAAGCAATCTAAGATCATCACTTCTGAAGTTGTTACTTGTATAATTGATAAAGTTTACACAAGTGTTACGTTATGCCTCCTAACTTCCACGAGTAGCTCCCAAGATCTGTGCAAATGTTCTAGGGAAAGCGAGACAAAATGTAGGAAGAGGTCATTGATAGCAAATTGTGTACTTGAGGATGATGTGATAGAGGCCTGCCGTCAGAGAAATAACAATAATAAGAGGATTTAGCTTTGTCATTAGGCAGTAGCACTAAGCCAATTACAGTGAGCTACCGTAAGCCCTGTAAATCAATGGAGTTTGTGATCCTTTGATACTACAGATCTACTGACATGTGCCTACCAAAATGTATCCCTAGCCGAGTTAACCAGCCATTATAGAAAAAAATGTGTTAATAGAAATTTAAATATTATAATTAGTTATTGAAAAGCTTATTTATTTTGGATATATAACTACTTTCTAGTGCCCCCTGTGGTGCAGTAGGTTAAACCACTGAGCTGCTGAACTTGCTGACTGAAAGGTTGGCAGTTCAAATCCAGGGAGTGGAGTGAGCTCCCACTGTTAGGCTCAGCTTTTGCCAACCTAAAAGTTCGAAAACATGCAAATGTGAGTAGATCAATAGGTACCACCTTGGCGGGAAGGTAAGGGCGCTCCATACAGTCATGCTGACCACATGACCTTGGAGTTGACTACAGACATTGCCAGTTCTTCGGCTTAGAAATGGAGATGAGCAACAACCCCCAGAATTAGACACGACTGTCTAACTCTAGGAAAACCTTTATCTTTACCTTAACTACTTTCCATGTAATAAGGCAGTTTTAATTATAGATTTTTCATAAACTATAATAATAATAACAGTCATCATCATCATCCATCTACAGTATATAATAAAAGTTTGTTTATTTGTATGTATCTTATGTATGGGAGTTGTAGTTCACCTACACTCAGAGAGCCCTGTCAACCCATCCGGTGACAGATCTGGACCAATCTTGGCATGCATACCCAACACAGCCAGCATTGAATACCGGTGGGGTTTGGGGGGGGGGGGCAGGGGAAGACCCACAATTTTGGGAATTGTAGTTCAGTCAATCAACTTTCTTGTTTTAGGCCTGGTAAAGCAGATTAGTTTAATCTTATACTTAAAATTATTATTGTGTTATGTTAGGTTTTTATGTATGTGAGGCACTGAATTTTGCCGTATATATGTTGGAAACCGGGTTGAGAAAAGCAATATACAAATGAAGTAAATAAATAAATAATACATAAACTTGGGCTGGTAATGTAAATTGCCATTCCTACCCCTTAACTGTAATAGTGGATTATTTTATCATTTGAGTTTAGAATTTCACACCTGGATTTTTATCTACATGGTCAGTTTGCTCCAAATGAACGAAAGTAAATGAGATGTTGGTCAAAACTAGTGGGACTTGCAGTGAAGTGTTACAGTTCAGAGTGCCACTTCATGTCCTCTAATTTTCTATTCCCCCTTCAGATTTTGGAAATTATGCTTCATATTATCGCTATCCACAAGTGAATGTGTGGCTGACAAAAGGTGGATTTTGATCATATGAAGCACAATAAATTTCACCGAAGGGCTTCAGCCCACCAGTACAGTTATAGATTAATCTTTTCTCACATGGAAGCATATTGCTTTGTTTATTAGATTTCTTATACTTCCTATTTTTGCCTTCTCATGTTGTAGAAAATGGCCCTGCTCCTGATCAAGTTCTTGGAGAGGGAGCTGCAGCCATCCTGCCAGGTTGTATGTTTGGAAAGCATCCGGATCCTGTCCCGGGATAAAACCTGCCTTCAACCTTTTGCCACTTTGGAAGGCTTGAAGACCCTCGCCAGACATGCTGGAATTGATTACACAGAGGAGCGTATTGTAGAAGTCCCAGACCTGGATGTGATCCTGGAGGCCCTTAAATGCCTCTGCAACATTGTCTTCAGCAGCCGAGATGCGCAGGAACGTTCCTCTGAGGCCCAGATAGTGGTGGGGCTCACAGACCGCATCAAACTTTATAATGAGAGAAACTTCCCCCACGATATCCAATTTTTTGACTTGCGTCTTCTCTTCTTGCTGACGGCACTCAGGCTGGACATCCGGCAGCAGCTTGCGCAGGAGCTCCGAGGGATCAGTCTGATGGCAGATACCCTGGAGCTTACCCTGGGGGTCAAGTGGATCGACCCTCATGAGGTCACTGCTGTGGAGAACCCTTCCCTGCCTTTACCTCGGCAGGAGGCTGAGCGTGCCATGGAGATCCTGAAGGTGCTCTTCAATATCACCTTTGATACCAACAAGAGGGAAGTGGATGAGGTAAGGCACCCTTGCTTCCTTTCAGCTTTGATTCCTTTGGATGTATTCTGTGAGAGTGCTTACATACTTAGTCAACCCACCACTTTCCTGCATTGACTGACTCATAAACATGTTTGTTAGGTACACAAAGGCACAAATCTGTTTTAACAACAGAAGAGAATGACTCACTGGTAACAACGTCTCTATTTCTAAAATTGTGTGGCAACACATTTGCTTCTTTTGCTCTAAGATGGGGAGGCAACCAGTGTCCTTTAAATAGTTTGAACTAGATTCTCCTTAGAGCTGATGAACGACATCTGGGGAAGAGAAACAGATTGCCAAACCCACTCTAAAAAGTGGTAAACTTCAATATGTTACAATCTGGTGGAATGTGTTTATCAGTAGTATATAGTTGCAAGGGAGGAGCCCCCGGTGGCGCAGTGGGTTAAATGCTTGTGCTGGCAGGACTGAAGACCAACAGGTTGCAGGTTCAAATCTGGGGAGAGTGCAGCTGAGCTCCCTCTGTCAGCTCCAGCTCCCCATGCGGGGACATGAGAGAAGCCTCCCACAAAGATGGTAAATACCAAAACATCCAGACGTCCCCTGGGCAACATCCTTGCAGACGGCCAGTTCTCTCACACCAGAAGCAACTTGCAGTTTCTCAAGTCATTCCTGACATAAAAAAAAAAGCTGCAAGGGAAAGGAAAATTAAATGCTTGTTAAATATATGTGTAGCCACAGTTAGGATAAGGCCCCTTTTCTACCTATTTTAGTAATTGAATTGAGAGCATAACAATTGATTATGTGGATTACAGTATATGTGGGACCTGTAACTATGATTTCATTGCTCTATATCTGACAAAATGGGTCCTCTTCAGGCATTTTCTAGTGTGACTCTATGGTATTCTTTGGCTGGAAGGGTTTTATTTCAATAGAGTGCTATTATCTGCAGTATCACATATCCAAGCAAAGACTAGGTATGTATTCCCCATGAATATAGGGGTCTTACTGTACATCATAGGAGTCCTTGAAGTGCAATGGATTAAACCCTTTTGCTGGCAAGACTGCTGACGGCCAATTTTCTCATACCAGAAATGACTTGCAGTTTCTCAAGTTGCTTCTGACATGAAAAAAAACAAACAAAAACAAATCTGTGCATCATAAGAAACTGAAATTGCTTTCACTTTGTGAATAAACAATTAATTGCTATGGAAGATTTATTTGTGAAAGAGGGTAAAGTGTAGCATAGAGTCACGTGAGAGTTAAGAACTTGCTAGAGAGGGTTTTCATCATTTGCATTTATTTTTATTTTTTATGATTAAGACTGATTTTTGCATAAACAGGTTGGAATCTGTGTTGAAAATTAGTCTTTTTGCTATCTAGCTTTAATGTTGCATTTTTGTTCAGTTTGATATATGATAGAGACAGATGGAAAGAAGGGACAAGGTAAAAGAAACCAGCCGTCTCCAACTAATCCATTCAGACATTTTGTTGCTGTGCTTGCATGTTTTTCACAAAAGTGAAAAGCATGCAAGCACGAGGGGGGGGGGGGGAGGAGCTCTAAATTCTGTGCAGAGATTTGTATTTTGTGGCATAGTATCTCAATGATGGCGATTCTGAGGTTTCTTATTTGAATTTTTTATTGATCCAAATGTCCAGAAACACATTCTGTTTTGAGTCATGTGAGTATATCTCTCTCGTTGCACCCAACAAACTGTGCAAAAGAGTTGTGTGTTTCAATTGCATAATCGGTCTCTTTCATTATGTTTTGGGGCTAGGAAGACGCAGCTCTATACCGACACCTCGGTGCCCTCCTACGTCATTGCCTGATGATTTCAGCAGATGGGGAGGACAGGACAGAAGAATTTCACAGGTAATTATTAATCATGGACCTGGTATCTGTATCATCCGTTGAATTAGCGTTTCTGTTTTGTTACGTCCATTCGGATGGCATGATACGAAAACCCCTCCTGGAACGAAAATAAACTTGATACGAAAGGTAGGCAGGAGCGGGTACTGGCTGCAAGCCTGCTTTTCAGCATCATAGTTATAAAGAGAAGAGAGATTGCACTGAGGTCTCTTCATCGGAGATCCTTGGCACAGGACTGGCGGCTTGCCAGTTGCCAAGGCTTGCCCTCCACCGCTCAGCAACCGTGAAGGCCCAGAAAGACCCTGGCAGGCCCATGTGATTTGAGCCTACATGCACAGGCCTGCAGCCAAGCACCAGGTAAGGAGTGTTGCTTATTTTGCGCTCAGCTGCAGGCCTTGCATGGTTGCTGAGCGGTGGAGGGTAAGCCCTGGGAACCAGTAAGGAGTGCCCCTTACTCGGTGCTTGGTTGCAGGCCTGCATGCATGGGCCCAAAGTGCGTGAACCTGCCAGAGCCATTCTGGGCCTGCATGGTTGCTGAGCAGTGGAGGGCAAGCCGCAGTTTCCAAGTGGTAGATGGCAAGCCCTGGTAACTGGTAAGAAGTGCTCCTTACTTGGCTCTTGGCTGCAGGCCCACTTGCATAGACCCAATGTGTGTGGGCCTGCCAGGGCCATTCTGGGCCTGCATGGTTGCTGAGCAGTGGAGGGCAAGCCGCAGCAACCGACAAGCTGCCAGTCCCCTGGCCAAGGATCTCTGATGAAGAGACCTCAGCAGCAGTGGCACAAGGTAGGTTTCCCAATTGAAGTGGGAAACATCAGGAGCACTAAAACTATGGGGAAGGGGAGCATTTGTATAGGATCACCTGGCCATTGCTGCCAATGGGATGAAAATATTCGCTTTGACAGCACTTTGGAGGTTGAACTGGACTGGAAATGGTTATATGGCTGATAGTAATGTTTTAAATTGTTTTAACTTACTGTTTTATTTACTGTTTTAAATTGTTGTTATATCTGTTATAATTGTTTTGTACATTGTGACATCGAATTGTTGCCAGTGTAAGCCTTTCTGAGTCCCCCCGCCCCCTGGGGTCTGAGAAGGGCGGGGTGGAAATGTTGGAAATAAATAAATAAATATTTTCAGATGTGGGACAAAAAAGGTCACTGGGAAAGGCACCGTTTTCAGAAGTGGCATTCAAAAACAAAAATGGGGCCATACAGATTAAACAAACTGAAACGGATCGTGATCTTATACAAATGCACAATATTAGTTATCTTTCTAAAAGAGACATTTCTTAGAGTGTTAAAGTTACTTGAACATGAAAAATCATTATGAGTTAACAGTCATTTGTGAAGTTTGCAGTCATTTGATTACGGGCTTTACTTAATACAAAGTTTTTAAAAGATAAAAATAATTTTCTATATACATGGCACTTCTCAAACAATAAGTCTGACAGAAATCTAAAATTGGCAAAGTGTCTGTTTTTGAAATCTAAAAATGGACACAGGGCAAACAACAGAAGAAAAGAAGATGGAAAATAGGACACTGAACAATACACTGTTATTAGATGGTCTGAATAGTGTTTAAGGCATAATCACAATGCCAGGAAAGAACAGTTTAGGGACTTATTCTTGTTTTGTTAGAACTCGAAAATTACTGGATACTTGGTAAGTCTGAGAAAATCCGCTCTTTCTGTGTAATTCTGATAATTATTCTTTGCTTTGTCTTGCGTTGTTCTGTTCAGTCACACAGTCAACCTCTTGGGCAATCTGCCTCTCAAATGTCTGGATGTCTTGCTGGCCCCGAAGGTACATCCAGGCTCACTTGAGTACATGGGAGTCAACATGGATGCTGTCAATGTTCTCCTGGATTTCCTTGACCGACGTCTTGACAGGGTGCGTGAAACAGATAGTTTTCAGATTTTCCAATTGATCAACAGTGGTTTTAATTTCAATAGCATCTGTGCTCATCTGTGCTCAGAGTTAGACAACTTTTGGGATCCTGATCAGATGTTGTGACTTGATCATTCTGTGTTCATTATAGGTCTCTCTGTAACTTACTGCTCTCTCAGAAAGCTGTGATAATAGCAATAAACAGCGGTAGTGAAGAGGCAGCAACACCATATGCTAAAGGATGTTATGTGATGTTATGAGTAGGATGTGAGGTGATTCACATGGTGAATAGAGAACATTTTGTGATCAGATGAATGATTTGAGGGATTAAAAAGTTAACTGTTTGATTGGTTGTTGAGGCATTTGATAGGCTTGGATTTGATTGAATAATTCATTGAAATGTTAAACACTTTTTACTTCTCCTTTTTTTGAGACAGGAAGGTGACATTTTAAAAATGGGCAGATCAGCTCTCTGCCTTTCAGCCTACGTTCCTGCATAACTATCTGCTCCCTAGTTTTTCTCCATTGACACACACACTTGTTTTCCCATAGCCAAGTGTGTTCTTAGCTTTCCTCTTTCCTTTTGGAGTCTCAAGAGTGATAATAGGATTCTGCAAAGTCCCCAGAACAGAAGTTGACTAAAAGAATTGGTCAAGGCTGCTTAGAAAGTTATCAGACAGAATTCTCTCAGAATGATACATAATACAGCTGGCCCTCCACATTTGCGGATTTGACATTTGCAGATTTGGTTATTCGCTGATTTGTTTAAAATGTTATCTTTAGAAATCTCTAGGTTTTCTAGTGTGGCTTTATAGTTAGCTTCAGCCGGAAGTTGATCATATAGTCATACTGGAAGACTAAGAGATTCCTAGATCCTTGGGAAAGTCACTCTTTCTCAGCTTCAGTGAAAGGCAGTGGTTGATCCCCTCTGAACAAATATTGGCAAGAAAATCCTAGAACAGGACTCCCACTAATTCAAAGTTGAATAATAATAACAGTAATTTATATAAATAAAAATGTAATGTTTCGTTCGTGGGATTAACATTAACAAAACCACTTGGCGAATTGACACTAAATTTGGACACAATACCCCTATCAGGCCAACAAGTGACCATCACTCATAAAAACACTGAAAAACACAACAGAAGAGACTTTAAAAGCCCCATAATAAGAAAAATACATTACAATGCATGCACAAAACCACATATATACACATATACACAAATATACATACATAAAACACATATCACAGACTAGGCCACAGCAGGGGATGGCTTGTAATAATATTAGTTTATTTCTACCCCACCCTATCTCCCTTGGGGAACTCAGGGTGGTTTCCAATAAAAAAGGCAAACATTCAGTGTCAATAAAACACAAACATCAGATAGGTTTAAAACACATTTAAAGGCATATTACAGCAACAGATGATACTGAAGATTATTTTAATTATTAATACTGAATTAAGAGGAACTAGGATTTGCTATAATATTGACAGATGTGCACTTAGTCCATATTGCATTTAGTGCTATCAATTATTTCAGAAATAAAATTCTTAGTAGTACTGAGGATCTGCTAAAAATGACTTGGAGGGCTGCATGCAGCCTGCAAACTAGACTTTGCCTACTAATCTAGAGTTACAGAGAGAAGTGGAGCTCCTGGTAGCACAACGGGTTAAACCCTTGTGCCAGCAGGACTGCTGACCGAGAGGTCAGCGATTCAAATCCAGGGAGAGCAGGATGAGCTCCCTCTGTCAGCTCCAGCTCCCCATGCAAGAGAAACCTCCTACAAGGATGGTAAAACATCAAACATCTGGGCATCGCCTGTGTAACATCCTTGCAGACTATCAATTCTCTCACACCAGAAGCTACTTGCAGTTTCTCAAGTGGCTCTTGACACACACACAAAAGAGAGAGAAAAAGGTGGAACTTTATACAGATACACCCTTTTGTAGAAGTTCTTCATATGACAATGTCTTTCAGTTAAACTTTATTATGAGATTAAAATGAAACCTATCTATCTTGCCTACCATCCTCAATGTAATTTTCTCAATGGCTAGCCCGCCAATATCTTTACCATGTCAGAGCTCTGGGGCTAGAATATTTGGTTTGCATATTATAAAAATTGTTAGTTCTATGAGTATGTACATGTATTAGATTTGTGCATAAGAGAACAAGGGCTTAATGCATCATTTGGCCTCTTTCACAGGGTCATAAGCTTAAAGAAAGCCTGACTCCTGTGCTGAACTTGCTGACGGAAAGTGCCCGGGCCCATCGGCAGACAAGGAAGTTTCTCAAAGCTAAGGTACTGTATTTTGACCGTGTTGCATCCATCAAGCAAAGTTTCCATTGAGCAAGCAAAAGCATATGGCAAGTGTCACCTATTTCATGAATTTGGAAAATTACTTGGAGTTGCTGTGAAATTGTCTTCCACAGATAGTAAGATGATACACAGTTTTAGTTTTTCCTCCTATAAGAGAAATTCTTTGACATATCCTAAGAAAGAAATGTCTTCTTCTCCTAATGCTACTACTGCTATATAAATTGTTTTCATTGAGTATGTGATATAATTATCATCATCTTTTTCTTCTTATTTGCTATCTGCCTCTTCTCACAGCTGAAGGCAAGGTACAACATAGTTAAAACACAAGACCATTAAAATACATATATTAAAAACATAGAACAAAGGAGTACTCAAGGAGCACAGCCGGTGAAATATGGCTTGGCTACTTAACTGCATGGTCATTCTGATGTGGTAGCTCTGGTGTAACTCGTTTATTGTCATGTTAGATTTAATCAAAATCGGATTGGTTTTGCATATTAAATGACTATGCCATTCAGATCATGCTTCAAGATTAGTTTAATAACTTGCATTGTTTAACTGATTGCACATTCGCATTTTATAGCATTACTGGTGTGATGACTTACTTTGTAATGGGAACTAATCTACACTGGATGGCAACCAATAACAGGGATTAGGCAAACAGTGGCTTTGCTCTTGTAAGTTTTTCAAGGTCTAAAGAGGAATATATCAACCATTTACTGGCAGATGTACTCCTGTACTTATTAAGTGGCTATTTTTATTTTTATTTTTCCTCTTAAAATTTTTTCCTCTTAAAATTAGACGGCTATATCTGCCCTAAATCTGGCAAAAATACAGCTGGCAGTTTTCATGTGTGCTGTTTTGTTGCATGTTGTAGCCACTGCTTTGCGTTTTTAACGTGTTTTTTAAAGTGTCCTTTTAGCAACTCTGTATCTTTATTGCAGCATTTCTCAACCTGGGGGTCAGGACCTGTGGGGGGGGGGGCACAAGGGGGTGTCAGAGGGGTTGCCAAAGACCATCAGAAAACACAGTATTTTCTGTTGGTCATGGGGGTTTTGTGTGGGAAGTCTGGCCCAATTCTATCGGTGGGGTTCAGAATTCTCTTTGATTGTATGCGAACTATAAATTCCAGCAACTACAACTTCCAAATGTCAAGGTCTATTTTGCCCAAACTCCACCAGTGCTCACCCTTGGGCATATTGAGTATTCACGCCATTGTTTGAGTCCACAGTTCTCTCTGGATGTAGGTGAACTATAACTCCAAAACTCAAGGTCAATGCCCACCAAACACTTTCATTATTTTCTGTTAGTCATGGAAGATCTGTGTGTTAAGTTTGGTTCAATTCCATTGTTCGTGGAGTACAGAATGCTCTTTGATTTTAGGTGAACTGTAAATCCCAGCAACGACAACTCCCAAATGACAACATCAATCCCCCCCCCCCACCAGTATTCAAATGTGGGCATATCGAGTATTCGTGCCAAATTTGGTCCAGTGAATGAAAATACATCCTGCATATCAGATATTTACATTATGATTCAAAACAGTAGCAAAATGACAGTTCTGAAGTAGTAACAAAAATAATTTTATAGTTGGGGGTCACCAGAACATGAGGAACTGTGTTAAGGGGTTGTGGCATTAGGAACCTTGAGAACCGCTGCTTTATTGTTTTATGTTTCGACTTGGCATTACAACCTCAAACTTACTCTCAGTGACTTTGCTTGACCCTGGCAAAATCTTATCTCTTGCCTGCCCTTTGCACACAGGCAGGGCATGTGGACATCCATTTCTATGTCTTATATTACAGTGAGCCCGTAGAGTTTTCTCAAAAAAGTTCCCGCTGTAATATAAGATATTGGGAATGCTGAATGAAAATTGAAACATACTACCATTTTTGGTCCTAAGATTTTGTAGATCTAATTAAAAGAAAATCCATTGCAAAGCAATAAGCAGCTGCTTCATTGCATGCCTCAGTAGCTTCACAGCCATTCTTTGTTCATTTTTGATTATGTGATGAACTGTCTCAGAATCTCTCTGTATTCATCCATTTGTGGAGAACTGAAGTAATCACATTTCACTTATGCAATCATCGATGGGCCTTTCTGTATGATCAGTTGATTAAATGGCAAGTGTGCAGTGTATGACACGTTTACTGCCTGGTTTCCATTTGTCTTGTCCATGTTGTGCTGCCTCCAATTCTGGAAACAGCTTTCTTTCTTCTGTACTCCATGTGTGATAGGATAGGAACATTAAATTTTATTCTTTTCTCTCCCCAGAGAGAGGTTTTACTGCTGTTGTGATTGCTGCATGAGTCAAAGTGTTGTGGCTTCCCATTGTGTATTTTTGCAACATTTTGGGGATTATATATTAGTCTATAGGTCTATTTATTTGTGTGTTAAGTGTGTTCTACAAGTCTAGTAAGTGACAAATCTGACACTGAGAGGTTGTGAAGGTGAATGTTGTTGTGCTAAGGCCTTATGAGAGTTAGTTAACAAGACTCTCTCCTTTCTCCCCCTGACTCTTCCCTTTCTCTGGTGTCATAGGTACTTCCTCCACTGCGGGATGTAAAGAACAGGCCAGAGGTGGGAAACTTGCTGAGAAATAAACTGGTGCGCCTCATGACTCACATTGACACGGATGTGAAGCACTGTGCAGCAGAATTCCTCTTTGTTCTCTGCAAAGAGAGCGGTGAGTGTCACCTTTTTCACTCCCTTACTGCAGCCTGACTCAAAACCCTATGAGAAAGGAATTTGATAGATTAACTCATCAATCTAGTTTTCTTACTTCTGTAATATGCTTAGTGCCAGGGGAGAAGGAGTGCAAAGTGAATTAAAAAGTCAAACTCATGAGTCATAAGACAAACTTAAATTTCATGGAACAAATGAGGAAAATGTGAATAAGGTATCTTAAGCACAGATCTGAGGGCTCAGAACAAAAATGGGGTGGGGGTCTTTTCCTAACCTATTTTCTCAAAAAATAAATAAAAATAAAATTGGTCTAAAAGAGGCTAATGGACAGTGTGCTCATATATTTACTCCCACAACTTTATTTCTTTATTTCTAAAAATTATGTAAGATGAAAAGTATCAGACTAGCTATAGGTTTTTTTGTGTGTGTAAGTGTGTCAGGAACGACTTGAGAAACTGCAAGTCGCTTCTGGTGTGAGAGAATTGTCCATCTGCAAAGATGTTGCCCAGGGGATGCCTGGATATTTTTACATCCTGTGGGAGGCTTCTCCCATGTCCACGCATGAGAAGCTGGAGCTGACAGATGGAAGCTCACCTTCACCCCAGATTTGAACCACCGATCTTGCATTCAGCAGTCCTGCTGGCACAAGGGTTTAATCCATTGTGCCACAGGGGGCTCCAGACTATGTATAGTATAAGATCACTTAGCCAAAAGGTTGGACTAGATGGCCCATAAGGCTTTAGCTTTATGAGTCTATGACTCTTATTATACTACTTAATCTCAGTCTTTTTTAATGAGAATTGGTTTTATGTTTGTTTGGCATTATGAAAAAATAGTAGAGACCCTTCCTTTTTCCTTCTTTCCTTCTTTCCTTCTTTCCTTCTTTCCTTCTTTCCTTCTTTCCTTCTTTCCTTCTTTCCTTCTTTCCTTCTTTCCTTCTTTCCTTCTTTCCTTCTTTCCTTCTTTCCTTCTTTCCTTCTTTCCTTCCTTCCTTCCTTCCTTCCTTCCTTCCTTCCTTCTTCTGAGTCCCCCTTGGGGTTGAGATGGATGGAATATAAATATGGCAAATAAATAAATAAATAAATAAATAATCCCTCCCTTCCTTCCTTTTTTCCTTTTCTGCTGTTACTACTATTTTTTTGCTTGCTTCTAATAAACTGGAAAAATCAAGGAGTTTCCTTAGAGTTAAGAGGCTCCTTAGCATTCAGGAGCATGTTATTATTTTAAAATTAAATCCAATTTGCAATTATACTTTGAGTATATCAAATATGGTAATTTTGTGTCAAGCAAAATTATACACAATACAGTTTGTGTTCCATAAAGTAACAAGAGTGACTTTTTGTCTGTAAGTGGTGCCAATACATAATTTTAATGTTTTTCCTGAACATTTCAGTTTGCTTGTTCATCTTTAGCATCAACATTTTTGCAAAGCTCTATTAGTCAACAAATCACTGGCAGTTTTCCTATAACAGGCAAGGGCCCCATCTACACTGCTATATAATGCAGTCTCCATTTATTTCTATGGACATTATGCCAGAGGAAGCAGTTTGTTTTTTCTTCTCTATCATGGCCTCCAGACCTTTGATCATTTTAGTTGCCCTCCTCTGGACACCTTCCAGCTTCTCAATATCTCTTTTGTACTGTGGTACCAAGAACTGGACACAGTATTCCATGTGTGGTCTAACCAAAGCAGAATACAAAGGCATGAAGGCTTCCTTGCTCTAAACACTATATAGTGTTCCCTTGCTACTTCGCATTTTGCTTTTTGCGGACTTGCTGTTTTGCGCGTTTTTGCCTCTTGGCAATGATGGAGTGTGGAAGGGGGTTTCATCCCCCCCCCCCTCGGGAGAGAGGCAGCCAATCATAAAAAAGAGAGAGAGGAGATACAAAGTAGTATGTAAATCACGGCCTTATAGCCCCTTCCTTATAGCTAGCAAAAAAAAAAAAAAGTGTGCGGTGCCTTTTGATCTCTCCTCTCTTCGGCCTCACCCTCAGAATCACCCGCTATAAGTGAGGGAACACTGTAATCCTTTTGATGCAGCCCAAAATCCCATTGGCTTTTTTAGCTGCTACATCACACTGTTGTGTCGTTTTCAACTTGTTGTTCACAAAGACTCCAAGATCTTTCTCACATGGATTGTTGCCTCCTTAAATGCCATCCCTAAAAGACTCACTAAGAGATCAAGTTTATATTTATTTATTTATTTATTATTTAAACTTATATGCCGCCACTCCCCTGGGGCTCAGAGCGGCTTACAAGACTAGCTAAAATCTAACAAAATTTAAAAGCAATTTAAAACAATTTAAAAACAACACTATCAAACATTAAAAGCCTGTCGAAACAGGTATGTCTTACATGCCCTGCGGAAAGCTGGTAAGTCCCGCAAGGCACGGACTTCAGGTGGCAGAGTATTCCAGAGTGATGGTGCCACTGCTGTGAAGGCTCTGCGTCTGGTTGCCGTTAGACGCAAGGTCTTGACACTGGGGACTTCCAATAGATCTTGGTCCTCAGAACGGAGGGATCTGTGGGGTTGGTAGGGGGTGAGGCGGTCCCTCAGATACATCGGCCCCAGACCATGCAAGGCCTTAAAGGTGAGTACCATCACTTTGAAAGTGATCCGGTGCTCAATTGGTAACCAATGCAGCTGCAGTAAGATTGGGGTTATGTGGCATCTCATCGGAATTCCCGCAAGAAGCCGAGCAGCTGCATTTTGTACCAACTTGAGCTTCCGGATCACCGACAGAGGAAGGCCAATGTAGAGGGCGTTACAGTAGTCCAGTCTTGAGATGGCCATGGCCTGGATCACCGTAGCTAGGTCATCTCTGGACAGGTAGGGAGCCAGCCGTCTAGTCTGCGGCAGATGAAAGAAGGCGGTTCTGCTAACGGCGGAGACCTGGGCTTCCATTGTCAGCAGAGGGTCCAAATGGACTCCCAGACTCTTTACCAGTGATGACGGGCGTAGTGACTCGCCATCCAGGGTAGACAGCTGGATGTCCCCACTGCCCGGTCGACCCAGCCATAGGATCTCCGTCTTTGCTGGATTCACCCTCAACCTGCTGGCACGCAGCCATCCAGTAACGGCCTCGAGGCACTGATGGAAACAATCGGGTACAGAGTCCGGTCGGCCTTCCATCTTCAGCACCAGCTGAGTGTCATCGGCATACTGATAACACTCAAGCCCAAAACCTCGAACCAGCTGAGCAAGTGGTTGCATATAGATGTTAAACAACAGAGGGGAGAGAATGGCCCCCTGAGGAACCCCACAAGATAGAGGGGACCTCTCAGAGACCAGGCCTCCCCTCTCCACTCGCTGTCCACGGTTGTGAAGAAAGGAGGACAGCCAGTTTAAAGCTGTCCCCCTGATTCCAGCAACAGCAAGGCGGTGGGTCAAGAGATTGTGGTCGACTGTGTCAAATGCTGCTGTGAGATCCAATAGCACAAGCAGCGCTGACCCACCCTGGTCAAGCTGGCATCGAAGGTGATCCGTGATGGAGACCAGCACAGTCTCTGTCCCGTGCCCCACACGGAAGCCGGACTGGAAGGGATCTAGTCCGGCTGTGTCGTCTAGGAATTGCTGCAACTGCTCCACTGCTGCCCTCTCAATCACCTTGCCCAGGAACGAGAGATTCGAAACTGGGCGGTAACTGGAGGGAACCGAAGGATCTAAATCTGGTTTCTTCAGCAGGGGAGAGACCACCGCCTCTTTTAAACCCTCTGGAAAAACTCCTTGCTCAAGGGAGCTGTTTATAATCTTCAACAGAGGGTCGCGTAATCCCTCCGAGCAGGATTTCACCAGCCAAGAGGGACACGGATTGAGGGAGCATGTGGTCGGTCTGGCTGCAGCTATGAGCCTATCGACAGCCCCTGCGTCCAGTGGGATGAACCGGTCGAGGATGGGTCCCGCAAGTGGCCACGGAGTCTCAAGTTCTCTCACTGTATCAATTGTAGCGGGGAGGTCCCGGCGAAGTAGCGAGATCTTGTCTGCAAAGTAGCTCTGAAAAACCTCGGCTGAAGGGGCCTGATCACTACTTTTTGGGACGGTAGGAACCGTAGTTAGAGATTGAATTATTTTGAACAATTTTGCCGGGCGTGAGCTAGCAGACACTATCAAAGAAGCATAATATACTTGCTTTGCCTCGGTGATAGCATGCTCATAGGACTCCCTAAATGCCTCATAAGCTGATCTCGATGCTCCGTCATGGAGTTCTCGCCACACGCCCTCCAGCCGTCTCTTTTCCCACTCCATCAGTCGAAATTCGGTGAACCAAGGAGACCGATTTTGGCGGGGTCTGAGAGGGCGTCTAGGGGCGATCTCGTCGAGTGCATTGGATAGCCTGATGTTCCATGTGTCCACCTGCACATCGATCGAGTCGCTGGCAGGCTCCAGATCCCTCAGAGCATTCCGGAACCTACTGGGTTCCATAAGTCTCCTTGGGCGAGCCCAAATTGGCTCGGCGCCCTTGCAGCGTGGGTAGGCATGCTCCAACCGGACTCTCAGGGCACAGTGATCCAACCATGGAACCTCTATTGTGGAGGCTTGGGTCACTTGAATTCCTGCACTGAAAATCAAATCTAGCGTGTGTCCTGCCCGATGCTGTCCCTGCTACAAAGCGAGAGTCCTAGTGTCTCCATGGTAGACACTAGGTCCACAGCCGCTAATGAACAAGAGTCTGCATCAGCGTGGACATTATGTTGGTTCTAAGCATGCTGTCAGAACATGTTCCTCTGCTGCAGCCACTCAGAGTCCAGATCAATTGCTCGTTTCCACCTGAACCTAGAGGGAGACATGAGAAGCCCTGTTCAACCAGAGGGTTTAGAATCAATAAATTAATAAATAAATATTACCTGATTTTGAGAGCTACTTCTAGTCACCTCTTTCCATCCTGCCTCTAGAGTTCCTTCCAGGGTTTATGTACCACTAGAGAGAAAATGAGATTTTGCAGTTCCTATTTCCTGCAATTCCTGTTTCCAGTTCAGACCTGACCGTGTTGAGCTGAAGTTGTATTGTTAGACTTCATCAGGAAGTATCTCAGTATTTCATGTTAGAAGTTTCTGAAAAGTTTCAACCATCTGTTTCCTGGAAAGTTGCCCTAATAAGAGAGGGCCATACCATCTTTTGAATTCAACGGTTGTCTTCATTTGCTTTATTGATCCCTTCTGTTTTGATTTGTCTCAACAGTGTCTCGGTTTGTGAAGTACACAGGATATGGGAATGCGGCTGGGCTGCTGGCAGCACGAGGCCTCATGGCTGGAGGTAGGACTGAAGGAGAATACTCTGAGGATGAAGACACCGATACAGAAGAATACAAAGAAGCAAAACCCAAGTATGATCTGTTTGTATGTTTGTGCTTCTCCTTTGGGTGCACACCACATTACGTAACAAAATTTGAAAAAAAAACTGTTCCTAGTTTGAAAGTGTTATTTCCTGTTTAATTGTATGGTGCTTACTTTGAAAGTAGTTGTTATACTCCAGAAACCTCATTTTTGTGGCTGCCACAAACATATGTTAAATTGGTTGAGACTCCATGAGCTATTCTTTGAAAAACTATAGCAAAACGTGCTGCAGGATGTCCCACAAAACCAAGTTTTTGCAGTTTAATATCATTTTTTGTGTTTTTATAATAGAACCAATTAGGAAATGACATTTATAACCCAGGAACAAAAAATGTGTTATGTATAGTGCTATTTTCCTAGTGTTTTGTTCAATTCCTCAGTCATTCATTCTCCTTTAGGATACACTATTTGTGCGATTAATACCCTGTTTGTCTGGTTCCATTGTCAAATGGCCTTAGTCGTTGCTTGCCAGATTGTCTTCAAGATGGTAGATGAAGCAGTTTTCTTTGTGATCACCCATAAAGAATCATACAAAGATGTGGCACATTTGGAAGCACATTCTACCATTTGCCACTGTTTTGTACTCCAGTGATCACATAAAAGCCTCTATATCAGTGGTTCTCAACCTGGGGTCCCCAGATGTTTTTGGCCTTCAACTCTCAGAAAGCCTAACAGCTGGTAAACTGGCTGGGATTTCTGGGAGTTGCAGGCCAAAAACATCTGGTTACCCGAGGTTGAGAACCACTGCTCTATTATTATGGAAGAGACTATTAGCAGTGAATGAGGCAGTTTTACTATCTGTCCTTTGCACCATCCCTTCATTATTAGAAGATCCTGACCAATCACCCTTAAAATATGTACATAATTATTCACTGCTATAGGCATCCTGCAATTGTTTTACCAGCAGCCACTTCACAATTACATCTCAAGGTGCTCTGTTAACCTTCCTCCACCAACTCTTCTCCATTTTCCATAAATATTCTCAGCACTTCAACACACAAATACGTATATACTTCCATTTAATTCTAGGAGGAAAATTAGTCATGGGCAATTACTCATGGCTCAGTATGATTGTCTTCCAAAGAGAGTCTTGGCAGTGGGTCCATAAATGACTGTGAAAACCTATTCTGGATCAACATGGTCTTTCTCGTTGAGGACATAGATTTCCAGATGGAAGGCTGTCACAATAAGGGTTTCATGCGCCTTTCTTTCAGCACGCTTCTCCATTTTGGAAGATTACTATATGCGTAGATAAGGAGAAGCACTGAACAGATAGATAGGTGAAATACATTCTGTTCTGCATTTAGGGATAGATTCAAAATTGTTACCTTCCTCCTCCACTGTTGCTCTTGTTTACATGTGATATTAAAGGTGTGCCTCCAATAGTCAATTATAGCAATTGATTTGCCGACTAGAATCCTCCTGCCTCTATTTAAAAGCTAGTCCATATGGCAAGAATGGGAATTTGTTTTGTCAGTAGGAAGATAATCATTTATCCTCTCAAATCCCTGGCACCATTTTGATTTTTACAGAGGTGAGGAAATGAGACTTCACAATAGCCCATAGAAAACACAGTTTGAAGAATGTTGGCTATATTCCCGGTGAAGTCAAAAGATACACCAGTAAATACATTATACCTGTAATTAATATCTCTGCCTACTTTTAAATTCTTCCCCTTTTGTTTTTTTACCATTTCTGTCTGTATAGCATTAACCCTATAACTGGACGTGTGGAAGAGAAACTTCCCAATCCAATGGAAGGGATGACAGATGAGCAGAAGGAACACGAAGCAATGAAACTGGTGAATATGTTTGACAAACTCTCCAGGTATGACAAGCTCTAGGAAGAAACATAAACCCTAATGAGGCTAGTTGTATATTCCCTTCTACTAATGAGACAGATGGTATTTGTGGGTGTTCACAGGAAACTGGGAGTCTGGACCGCTTTGTCCAGTCTATGGAAAAGCTTCCTTAGAAATGCTGAGGCAGACTGAACCTCCCCTACCAAAATGTCTCTCACTTGTAAGCATCTGGAAGAGTTCACACTTCACCCAAACTGGTTATCCTGATTGGACAATTGTGGGGGAGCTCAGAAGGGGCAACCAATGGGATTGAGCCTTCATTAAAGACAAGGAAAAGTTTCTCTTTGTTCCTTAGCAGAGACACATTAAATATCTCCCATTAAAATATGATTTCTCCCTTTTTCTATTACAGGAAGCAGGTAATCCAACCAATGGCAATGGATCCTGATGGCAATTTAACCACTCTGGAAGATACCATTCCTCAGATGGTTGAGGAAACGCCATCATCTGACTCTGACTTGGAATTGGACTAAACTCGCCACTTCCTCAAAACCTGGGGATTTTCTATTCCCCCTCCATAAGAGGTACTGTATCAGAAGATCAGTCCCAAGAAAGGATTTCCAATGGGCTGGAATCCTATGCTCAAGCTGCTGAAATTCCTGCTTCTTCTCTAGCCCTCCTACCTTTGAGAGCTTTTTACACCCAGAGACTCTATTGCTCTCTTTTTCTCTCGGTATTCCTAAGAGTTTTGTATTCGTTCCATGGATTTTCCAGCATATTTTATGAAGGAGGGAGAAGAGAAGGCACTTTTCATTGTAATCAGAGGATGCAGTAGCACATAAAGTACACTGAGTGCGTGTGCCCAGCTACTGCTGTACCAAGAAAGTGTGGTATACACACACATTTGTGTGTTTGCAGCAAGGGTATGTATTGATACTTGTGCCAAGCACATAATGTAGCAACCATACAATGTTGTGGTGTTTAAGAAAGCATGATTACTCTCAATAGCTGTGAACATATACTTGCAAACAGTTTGACAGAGAAATGTGTAAACAAAGATGAACTTTATTTTTCCCCCCAATATGCGATACTATGTCTTTTTAACTGTAGAAGGCATATTTGGAACAAATTTGTGATTGAAACCCATTTTAGGCAGCTCTCTTTATGATACTTTAGAGCTGGCTGCAGGAAAGGGGGTGTACAGTGTTAAAACTGTATGTATGTATGTATGTATGTATGGGATAGATAGCAGGATGCTTGTTTATTAGGAAGGTGAGGGATGGAATCTTTGGAGACATTTTCGGCTTATATTGTTATACATGTTGACATTTCCAGATTATAGAGGGCCAAAAGTTCTCTGATCCCTATGTGGTCTGACACTGTATTGTGTTCTTTAGTCTTCTGAACTAATACACATGTTGTGCTCTTCAAATAAAAAGCAGTGATTAGTTTCTTGACTGCACTCTAAATATATACTTCAGTTTCCATATTTCCATAGTGTTCAACAGATTGCTCTCAGGCATCTCCATCCTTTACACTGATCTTAAACATTTCCGTTTATTAGAAAGGAAAGTCCTTTCAGCTTGTTTCCACTTTACCAGCAGTTTCTGAACTTAGCACAATTGTAAATTCAAGGTTTTCACTAGAATAAATATAACCTGCAAGAAACCATGTGTGTGCATCTGATTCTTGGGATGTTATTTCTCTGAGCACTTACAAGACTGACGGAAATAAGGAACAAAGACAAACTGGAATGAGTAGAGCTAAAGCAGTATTATACTCAAGCACAGTGCTGTATGGATGAGTCAGTGGTAAACTCTTCTGTACATACAATACATTGTAAGCCAATACGGAGATTGTAAACGATATGGTTCAGTCTGATTATAAGAGTAGAGAATCCCATTTAGTAAAGGGCACTCGAAATAATCTTTCAGCATTTGCTATTTCTGAATCAGTGAACACTATACATTTTTAAATGTTGGAAACTTTTGACATAAACTGCCTTCACAATTGTGTTCCTGATATGTGTCCTAGTCCATCTGTATAATGCAGGTTAAAGACTTAAGCTATTAATTATCATATATTTCAAAATAATGAAATAACTTGCTCACAAAAAAGCCCCGCTGGATGAGATCAGTGACCAACGAAGGGCAAGAGAAAACAGACCACTCCCAGTCACATCAGGGACTGTAATGCTCCTGAGGACAGGGTCCCAGCCCTCTGCTCAAATTCACATCTATGGTCCACAATAAAGATGTTGTGCCCATCTTCGTGAATTAGCTGGTTCACTACAGTGTATAGTAAGAAACGCATCTGGTTTTCACTGGGTTGGTGATTCAGATGTCTTATTTGAATGGCTTACCCTATACTCAAAAGCTTTCCAATACAGTATTTGAATAACACATTCTGATATACAAATCTGTTTCTTTGAATGTGCAATCAGGATCTCATTGCAAAAAATCCTTTCTGCAAATACAGCTTTATAGAATTTAAAAAAGTAGCTGCTGAAAGCTACTTGGAAAGAATATACAAGCTTTGCAACTGTGAGAATATACAAACTTTGCAACCAGGGAAATTTTCAAAGTGTGGAAGAACCAGCTGCTGTGAACTCCTGAGAGAAAGAGAAAAAAAAAACAGATGGACTGTTCTTGAGAATGCACTTCTATCTCTCCCTTCCCCTCCCCCTCATCTAACAGACTTTTTTTAATGGTTTGAATCACCTTCCGGATTGGGAGTATTGACTGCTACTGAGCAGGAGGAATATGCAGGATTTTATGTGCAGAGCTTCATGCACGTAGATACTATTGCCAATGTACCCTGCACCTCCCTCCCTTCAAACCGTTCATCAGAACTAGTAAGTGATCAAGGCCTCCATGTACGTAGGTATCGCTACTGTATAATGTGAAAGCTGGGTCAAATTCTTCCTGTTACCTAATAGTATATCAATCCATGTTGTACAGAACTGGCAGTGATAAGAGGGATGCACTGGTGATTTTGAAGTTCATAACACAGCAATACTGGAATAGCAGGTTGACTGTGTCCAAGTATATCACTGAACAGTAGGAGATGGTACTCTCTAAGTCTCTTTTCCAAATTACATTTGAATAATGAAAGAAAACATCTTGGAGCTCACACCAGGAGCATCTGTGCTAAAGGAATGGTGAGCATACAGAAGACTCACATTCAAGAATCTGATATACTCTGCAAAAAATCACAACTTACATGTTAAGTTGTGGGATTAATAAAACCTTATGCTACACATTTCTATTTAGGAAGCAGTAAATTAGAAACAGGTCATTGAAAGGTGCTTTTATTCGGAATAATTACTGCTGTTTGGATGAATATTTTTCCTAATTCACAAAGCAACTTCATGAAAGTTTATTCCAATTTAGACAGAAGTTATAACATTTTTTGTGTGCTATTTCTCATTAAAAATGTCAATGTACAATTATCAATATATCTGCATGTAACAAAGTATGCACTACAAATTAATATACATCACATTATTTCCAGATTGATCTTCATAGGAACTACAGCAGCAGATGAGATTCAGTAGGCAGACTTCCATCACTTCTAATGAAAACTGGAGTGCCATTTGACTTCACCTGCATGCTACCGCAAGCACACAGGATGTTAGACATTTAGCCAGACCAAGTGATAAAAGGCAAATCCAGTTAAGGCAACAATTGAAACTATCTGTCATGCTGTATCAAGCACTCCAAGAATCCAAACAGAAAATGTCTAAATGAAAGACAAAAATCTATGAGGTGAACTTTACTGTGAGGTAGCTTCTATGTTGAACCTTCTCTCTTCATCTAAGTCTCCTTTTGTAGAAGTCAGTTCTGTAATCTCAATCGTCATTTTCCAAGTGTCTTTAGAAAAAGTTCTTAGTTGATGCCTTGAAGAAGTTCAGCTAGCTCTCCAAATAATTCTTATTTCTTCTGATCAATTAGTTTCTATTAAAAGTGGCAGGAACATTTCCTCCAAACAACTGCTCATCACTGTAACCTTCAGCTGTGGTGAAACTCAGTCCTTTAGGAGGTAAACAACACTTTCAGCAGCAGCAGAAGTCAGAATTTCTATTTGTCTTTTGCATCCAGCTAAAAACAAAAAGAACAGGCATTACTTGTTTATGCAATTTGCTTTTGTTTCAAAAGCTGTCACTTCAACTGTCGATCATGACAAAATGATAATGCAAGAATACAGAGAGAAGGAAATGGCAGTATCTACAGTTAAAAGATTTGCCACTGAGAGGTAAGAAGAGAAACACCTCAGAATGAACCACTGAGTCCAGATCATTCCAAGAAAGAAGAAGCCAGAAATAATTCCTTGGTGCAGTGATTTCCTCAGGTTGTTTTTACAGAAGCAAATGAGTTTTATACTCTGAAAGACAATAGGAATACTTTTTATGTATAGTGCTCCCCTATGGATTTCTAACACCACTCTTTCTCAAAGGAAACATCTGCTTCATAAATAAGGCAATTTACCTATTAACTAGAGTAAAATCTTTCTTGCATTGTCTGATTTAACTAGTTACTCTGCAAATAGTCTGAGTAGTTATACTACACTAACTAGGTAAGAGTAGGAGAAACATATATTTGAGAAGACGGTATTTACAACTGAAGGGTTTTTATATACAATCACACTGTTTCACTTTATACAAAAAAAAAAAGATTGGGAATACACTCCTCGCATGCCTTTATGTATCCATATGGTGGAACAAATACTATGATGCCTGATGATTTACAATAACCTTTTCACTTTTTTAAAAAATTATTTATATACTAGCTTGGGGACCTGGCGATGCCCGGGTTATTTGAAAAATGCATTGTTTGTATTGGGGTATTAGGTCATATCAGTTAGATAATTTGTAGTTCTATTTTTATTTGCTATGTGCCATAGGAAAGAGTTAAGGGGAGGCAGTTGGCGGACTCATGCAAATTCCATACCCATGGAGAGAAAAAGGAACCCTGGGATGTCAATTCTGGAGGAAAAACAGAACATCTAGGATGAAATTGTTCCCCAATTAAAGCCTTCACTTGGATGGTGGGCAGTGTGGCGTATGGGGAGGACATTGGCAGGGGTTGGGAGACATGTTCATGGTGCCCATTGTAACCTGAAATGTCCTTGGAGGGAGTGCTTTTGGTGGCTTCCCAGCACTGTGGGTTATAGCTGTTTGTGGAGGCGGGAGGCTGTCTGTGGAAGTGGACACCTCTACCACATACACATATACACATTTTCACTTTTATGTGTATAGAAGATTTATTAAAATAGGCATACAATATATATGTTCATTGCATACAATGTTATATTTTCATGCTATTGACAAATCATTAACATTTACTAACATTCCTCATTCATTTTAACTGTTTAGCTTCTACTGTTAAGTAGCCTATGTTATTTCTCAATCTAAAACTGGAAACATTGGAATTTCATGGTAAGACAGCAGGAGAACAGAAAAAGATAATTTTTGCATATTTTCCGATACGTTTTGACATAGTTTCTGGTTAAATGATTACACTGCTCCGCTTGCAAACATAATAAATTTCAACTATTTTAATTCTGTTGAACTGCAATTATACATAGAAACATTGAAACATTACAAAATTATATACTCTCCAGTCATGCATGCATATCCATCTAGGCTCAAACATAGCAATAAATTCAGAAATGGAAAACTGAACACAAGGATGTACATATTTATGAATAAATTATACAGACGGTATTACATAGCAATTGGTGATTAATTCTGTTTTGACTCATACTCATTAAAGATTTTACGAAAAATCATGAATGAAGAACAGCAAGTCTTGTAAGACAAATTTTTCTTACCTTTTCTTTTTCTTTTTTCATCAGTTCTTGCAACTCTGCCTTCCAGCCTAAGAGTTCCACCACTCTTTCCACTCCACTAATGACATCCCCCAGTTCAGCCACGTCATTATGTTGCGGCTGATATGCAAATGGCCCCACCAAGTCCCGATTGATGAGCACACGGGGAACGGAAGCACGGACTGTGCCTGACAGACTAGCAAAGGGTTCCACCTAAAATTCCAACATCAAGAGGAAAAGGCTATTATCAGTCCCAGATCAAAGGTCACAGCACCAAAGAATTTGACAGCACTTTGCTACTTGGTCTCTTGTCAGAAATCAATGGCAAGGCCTCAAATGATAAACTACAGTATGGTGTCCCTCTCATTGCCTACTCAAATACTTTTAAAGTAACATAGATGGTGTGATAAACTAGTCTGCTGACATAAAGAACACTATGTCCCAGAAGCACTTTATTAGAGCTTAAGACTCTGCACATTGCACTTGCCCAGAATCCCAACATATCACCTCTTACACCCAGCACTTTTTTAACCTGTACCCTTCATTGGCCCAGCCCTGGTTTTTTTGCATAATAGTGTAATGTTTTGTTTTTGTTATTGCTTTTTAATTTGCTTGCATTGTATTGTTATTGTCTGTTGTTTGAGGCCTTGGCCTTTGTAAGCTGCATCGAGTCCTTCGGGAGATGCTAGCGGGGTACAAATAATAATAATAATAATAATAATAATAATAATAATAATAATAATCTGTATGTCACAGTTCAGCCAGTGCTTTGAGATAGTGGCTGGTTTAAGACAACTGTTAATATGAGTTTATAGCTGAGCTAATAATAATTCCGGTTTTACTGCCTCATAGGTCACTCTCTTTACAATACACCGGGCACACATTCATTTCATTCATTCATTCAAAGAGAGTTGTAAAGTTCTTGTTTAGAGAACTGAATATTCTTATTCAGATCATCTGATTCTTACTGCTCATGTATGCAAGAACTATATTGCTCCCCTCCCCACTTGTACCTGACAGAATCTGTATAGGATGGAGAAAATATGGCTTTCCAGTGTTATTTCAAGCAACAGTGTCTCAGGCCCCTTCCACACAGCCCTATATCCCAGAAATTCAAAACAGAAAATGCCACATTATCTGAGTTTGGACTCAGATAATCCAGTGAAAAGTAGATATTGTGGGATTTTCTGCCTTGATATTCTGGGATATAGGGCTGTGTGGAAAGGCCCCCAGAGGAAATATTTTGAGAACCTCCTATTTTTTTTTCTTTTGTGCATATCTAATTGTTATCGGATATCAACCTTATTTCTGGAATCACCTAGTGACTACCAGATTCATCTTTTCCAGCTCAGAATTTGTTAGAAGTTGTTCATCTTTTCTTCATTACTCGATAGTTAAGAATCCTTTCTTAGGAATTCAATCCATGCTTACCAAGCTCTTTTATAACTTGTCTCTCACATGTCCTAAAATACATTGGGGTTTGTTGGTTTCTTTAACAGCCACTGTGTCTCTCTTTTTGCATTCTCATTGTTTACTCTATACATTTCAGAGTCCCTGAACCAATCTGTCTCGACAACCCAGCTTTCATTCTCTTCCCATGTTTCTGACAGCCCAGACCTCAAGAGAGGTTCCAATGATAAATAGCAGGTCTGCCATAGGGAAATCGGTCACATGCAAGAAGAACCGATGAGGGAGCTCTTCCCCAAAGAACACTATGTCTGGCTTGATTATTCCAGTGCAGATGGGGCATTTGGGAATCTTCTCTGCCATCACATCCCCCTGAAACAAAAGAACAAGTAAAAGAATATAAACATATATAAGACACTATGACACACTGTGACATCATATTCCCTGAAAAGACAATCCACACTCTGTACGTGCCAAGCTCTGATGAAACCAAAAGCAACCCTGAAAGAGCTTCAAAAGTAAATTCCAGGGATTTAAGACCAGTGTAATCTCCTTTTTAATATTGATTTATTTACTTCATTTCTACCCCACCT